>NC_056559.1:31113159-31119898 GCF_013358625.1 Macadamia integrifolia | reverse complement strand
TTTCCCCCCCCCCCTCCACAAGGCCTCTTTATTTTTTTTTAATTGTTGATATCTTTCTTTTCTTGTATTTGGTGGTTTGTTGAGATTTTGCTCACGGTGGTTTGTGTACGCTTCTTGGATGGTATTTTTTAGGGGCTTTCCTTCCTCTTTTATATCTCTCATTTTCTTTTAATATATTATTTGATCGTCTAAAAAAAAAAACTTCTTTTACAGTAGGCAATAAAGGAAAGTTGCCTTTGAATGAATCTAGAGAAAAAATTAGCTAACATTGCAAGGGTGAAGCAAAAAACCACAAAAAATTAGTCGAAAAAAGAACATCCCAAAGACATAACTAAGGGCCCATTTGATAATGTTTCTGCCGTTTCTGTTTCAAGAAATGGCAAAAACATAAATTTCCATTTCTAGAAACAGAAACGGAATTGAAGGTGTTTGATAAGTCATATTTTTAGAAGTCGATAGTAACCAATGAAAGAATGGCCACAAGTCGTTTCTAGAAACAACGAAACAAGTTTGGGTCGTTTCTTGAACCATAAATAAGTAAAAATTTATATTTCTATTTCTGAAAATAAGTTAAACGGAACAGTTTTATCAAACGATTTTTACTCCGTTTCTGCTGTTTCTGGAAACAGAAACAGCAGAAACGCGTTTCTTGAAACGTTATCAAACGGGCCCTAAATTGAATGAAATGAGTTTCATTATAAAAGGAAGTTTTCCCTCCCCACTGCCTATCATTGTACTTGGATGGGTGTCTACAGCCTATGTATGTAGTGGAGGGCATTTCAAACCTCCAACTCATAAGGGGGAGTAATTACTAATTCAAATCAAAGTAGGTTGATACTACTTATCCCGATTTAGCTCCATTTGCAGTGTCATTTCTGGGGAAATTTTCTAGCGTTCAAGCGATTCTAATCAATTCCTAACTATTAATTACTATATTGAGTGTCACTCAATCTATGTGGACATATATTTTGAATGCTTAATTCTTTTTTATCCATTGACCATGGGATCGCCATGTTACCAATGTGAGATAAAATCTCCCACACTAAGTCAGGAAATATAAAACGATTCATATAAAGGGAGCCCACATTGCATGACTATCATTTTCTCACATCATTTAATGAATTTTTTTTTTTTTTGAGTTTTTAAAGTACCGAGTGTCTTACACCTTTCGTGTTGATGTCTGAGATAAGATTATGAAAATTGGAATCAATGATCGAATTGGTCAGTGTTCATAATAGTTTTTTGGGTGTAAACATTGGTGAGAGTTGTGGCTGGTGAGTGATAATATAATGTGATATAATAGGAGATAGTAATACTCCCAAAACAAAACAAAAGGTTTTTTTTTTTTTTGGTAGAAAACAAAGGGTATTTGTGAGAGGTAAATTGGAAGAACCCGTAGGACAATCTTAAGTAGCCACATGTTTTCAATTATGACCACGGAAAAGCTTTAATCCCAATGTAATTGACATACTAAAGTCAAGTGATTAAGTCCACCTAGCGAAGTCTACACGGTACGACCAATTCATCTTCTGTTTTTGTGTTAGTTTCTCTTCTCTACCTACGTGTGCAAGTGTAAAAGGTTCGCTTTATAAGGGCAACCCCTAACTAGTTAGGTAGTTAAGTGAAATTTTAGGTTTTGGGAAGCCACGATTCATCTAATCATGAAGAGCATTGAATCAAAATTTCATTATCTAATGGATTTTTTTATCCTAATACTCCAATCAAGAGTTATCAGTATTTATTAAATTTGTTCTTGTCTAAGAGAACACTATTGGATCAAATGACAAAGATATTGTTGAGAAATAGATGACTTTTCTTGGATGAAATAAAACATTTGACTCATGTAATAGGAGAAAGAATTTCCATTCAAATCGGTTGAATTGATTGATGCCGAGCCTAATTTCAATTGATCTAGTTAGACTGATTCCCTTCCAAAATCTAGGGCCAAGCAGGTAATTTCATATTATTCAGGTCAATTTCAATTCAAATCTCGATTCTTGTGAATCTAAGGATATTCTTCCAATTCTATGTTGCTCCTAGGGCCTCGATAAACTAAGGGGTCTCTACTGAGGTTTGGGGGTGGTAGTCATCAGGATATATATATATATATATATATATATATTTTTTTTTTTTGTTAAATGAGTATTTTGGTAAATTACACCTTTATATGTTTCACTATAAATTGTAGCGAGTGAATTCTCCTATGAGACAATGTGTGAGAATGAGAGAGACTGCAACTATATTTTCTAATGCTAATGGAATAATTCTCATTTCAACTGTGAAAAGACAATTTATTCAATCACATAAATCCTTACATTGCAGATGTGTAATTGTTTTGTTTTTGTAATGTATTTACTTTCTTGTATGTTGATTAGATTTTCAGATTCTTCCATATTCTTGGACCATGCTGAGAACTGAAGTTGAAAGTCAAAGAATGAACCAACATGCACCACACGGACATCAACATTAAGAAGATAATTAATTAAATATAAGATAAATTATTAAATGTTAATGGACCAAGTTACTCATCAGGAATATTCTCCATTCACGCAAGCCAATATCTACAATATGTAGACCCAAACACAATGGACCACTTAGATTACTTCCAATACTAATAGTAAGCCATATATAACCCCTAAATTATAAAATATTAGATAGATTTTTAATACTTAATGGTCGAAGTAAACTCATAGGGAATTTTCCATTCAATAAAGTCAATATCTGAAATATATAGACCCAACACAATGTACCACTGAGATTGCTTGTGCCAATGAGATAGAAGAAAAAGTTTGGAAGAAGAAGTTCAAACTTTCTAGTACTAAAGCTATATAACTTGGATGGGTTCTCCGTGGGCCTACAAGAACTAATTAATTAATAAATAATAATATATTATTATTAAAATTGAGGGAAAAAAAACATCAGGTATTAATCACCAATTATTTATAGTATTATTTAGATTAGATGACCAATTATGAATTTAATTAAGGAGATTCTAATAGTCAAACACTGTTTCAAAAGCTGCCTAGTCAAACACACTGTTCCAAAAGCCGCAGGAGCCAAGCTTTCTGACCTAACTAACCAGGGGATATACCCACAAAGAAAAAACCCACCTGGTGTCGTGGCGGGAGTTGGCCTTTCAATAGATAGATTATTCTAATCGGAACTGTAAAGTATTAATTGGAATCGGCTGAATCTTATTCATGATTCTCCTTGATCCCTCTCGTTTCAAAATTTTATTAAATTATAGGATTCTAGGTAGACCTCATCTCATTAGTGAGAAAATGTGTAAGTTCTTATAAGTCTTCACATAAAGCTATTGATATTTGATGTAGCATTGTTGATTTCGCATGAAATTCCAATACAATGTTTTATACCCACCATGGTTCAAGGAATTGGTTGAAATATCACAATCAATCTAGATTCCAATACTTTCTAAGGGTTCAAATGATTTTCGTTGACTCTAGTCCAATTCTCATCGAATTTGACTAAAATTTAAAACCAAAATTAGTGGAAACTAGTCCCACTGTCGTTTCCACTTCCTTGAATCATGTTCTACCATGGTTTTAGGTATTGATATTGGATTGATGAATCC
Source organism: Macadamia integrifolia (assembly GCF_013358625.1). Taxonomy (NCBI): domain Eukaryota; kingdom Viridiplantae; phylum Streptophyta; class Magnoliopsida; order Proteales; family Proteaceae; genus Macadamia; species Macadamia integrifolia. The sequence continues at coordinate 31,116,306 of NC_056559.1, read as the reverse complement.
GTATCGATATCCTAATCAATATTGTATTAGTAGTATCAGTACAGGAAAAGGAAAAATGGTCTAAAAAGACTGTATTACTATTGTTGTGTGAAAAATAAAATTTTATCTGTATCAATTTCAATATCAGACCAATATCATCGTCAATTTTATGCACCAAAAAAAAAAAAAAAAAAGAAACAAGAACGATTTATTGTAAGAAGCTTCTATTTATGTAGAGTTTAGGCGAGACAAATACAAGCAATCTTACCCCTTGTTTTGTAGAAGTTATTTATAAGTTTTCAACCTATGAATACCATGCTACTAGAGTTTCCTATACTCTACGATCATCATTGGTTGAAAAGGTCATAGACGGCTCCAATAAAAAAAAAAGATTTGTTTATTTATAGTTATATATATATATATATATCTAATTAAACTAACTCGTGGGGTATGTTTGTTGTTGGATAAAGAAACAGGCCCTAACCCTATTGACCGCAAATTTCTGAAAGGATGGAATGGAGAAGAGAGAGAGAGAGAGAGAGAGAGAGAGAGAGAGTCATGAGACCCCAATTCTCTCGCCACTCGGACATGTTGTTGACTTAAATTTTGTTGTAAACGGTGGGGAACATACTTGAGTTTTTATTTATTAATAGCTGAGAGTTCCTTTGGTTCCCAGGCAAAGACCGTATCTTTGTGAAGTCTATTTTAAAATTATTAAATTAATCCAAATTGGTAGGACCCCAAACGGTTCCGTGTTCATCTTGGGCTTTTTGTTTCCTGATCGAAAGCATGGAAAATTCGAACCTCCTAAACTTTAAATTCTCATGCATTTATTCCAGCCCTACGTGGCCACATGATGTTCTTTCCCTCTATAGAAAAAAATTATCCATAGAATGAGGAAAGATCCCGATTGTATTCATTGAACCTGAGCTTAAGTACATATAATAATGGAAAAAATGTGAGGATGCATTCCCACGTTTTTTCTATTGTCACCATGTGGGTCTTACATTAATATTTTCTCTTTAACTATATGCATCATTTAATAGAAAAAATTTATTTCTCACATTGTGATTGATGTAACATAGAATATTTTCTCCTATCAATTAAGGGTATTAATCGATTGATTCCATCGGGTTTCGATTGAACTGTCAGTTGGTCCATTAGTGGGTCGATTCAAAACCAAATTATTTAGAAATTTGTTATTTTAAACGGGTTTCAGTTGTTTGGTTTGATTTTTATCGGTTTTTTGTTATCAAGTTGTAATGGGCTATTATCAGGTTTGGTCCGGTCCAGTATCAGGTTTATTTGTGTTTTTGGTTTCTCACAAGGTTACTATCGTTCCAGTCTCTCTCTTCTTTTTTTGGTTCTGGTTTGGTCTTTTTTTTTTTTTTTGGGTTTTGATCGATGCATTAATTCTATGGGTCCAGTTTGGTTTCTGTTTCTATTAATTCTATAAAATCCAACCTTGAAACCAAACCAATAATGATTCAATTCGATTTGGTCTGAGCTGAACAAATCGGTTTCAATCGTTTGGACTAATTCGGGCGAACTTTGACACCCCTTACTGTCAGCTTGGGAAACCTCTCGCATCTATTATACTGGATTATCCAATAAAGATGAAGGAGTGTGAGAATGGACGATGGAGAGTTGGTGGGCTAATGGGCTTCATAGAAAAATAGGACTTTTCAGGATTATGGGAGCATGGGTGAATCTATGGACAAAATTGCGATAATACTCTCCTTTCGCATGATACAGTTGATACCTTCCCCCGTCCAATTGAATTTTGTAGTCAAGGGTTTCCTTCACCATGGCTAAAGGAAAACTCAGTCTAATATTTAAAAGGACAATTTTAGCGGACAATAATTTATAGGTAAAAGTGGGAACCTAGATTTACTACACAAGGTAGATTATACGAGGCTGAAATTTTATGGATATATAGACTTCAAGGTCTTTTGTTCACATATTAAGTTCTAACCTGATTAGAGTTGGACACATGGCAAAACAAAATATGAAAAAAATCCAGAACTTCATAGTTTGGATGAACGTACACGATAGTAGATGGGAAACTTATTGTTCAAATTTGAGGCTAAAGCTTGACATTAGATCTCTCTTTAAACCATTTCCCACGTGAAAGAAGATTTGCACTGGTCCATCAATCTTATCTATGGATTTCTAACCACAAAAAGATTTTGACCATATTTAAAAAAAGGAAGCGGATTCCCACGTTACCAGTGTGGGAAGGAATTTGAAAACTACACCAGTAGCAGTAGGTGTCCCGAAAAAGATATCATCTCCATGAAACGCATATATTTAGAGTAGGAGAAAGAAAATAATAAAACAATTCATAAGAAAAATTGCACACAGGTCAACGTGAGAAAATTTTCTATTAAAAGAAAAAATTCACATAGGATAGGATCTATGAATTCCCTGAAACTAGAGGCAAAAGAACAGAAAATGAGACATGGCATGCAGTTCTGAACTCCCATTGTAACAACTCCTCTGGCAACCGAAGGACCGATGCAATATTTATCTTTTCAATTTCCCGTGTGTCTTAATAATTTTCTACGAAAGATATATGAAAATTTCTTGCCACGCCCTAGTAGAACCAAGAAGGGACAAAGAAATCTCCATGACAAGAGCTAGAGGTTCTTTCCTTGCAATCAAACGGAGCCATGGGGTATGCCGTATGCATAGGAAATTGCTGGATGGTGGGGTTTTGACATGGGCCAAAGGATATGGGCTTAAGAGAAACTTATTTAGGGAGATTGATTGGGATCTATGGGTCATATACATGTGGGCTTCGCCCCGAGTGTAACATATAAATTGAAATGGGTAAGAATAGTAGCAGGTGCAGCAATGCTGACTATATAGTGGCCTGTGTAGCCCAACCCATCACATGATATGCTTTTGTAGCATGTGCATGTCTTAGAGGTGGAAAATAAGGAAAAAGGAACCTTGCCCCGATGCCCATGCGTGACCTTCAATTGGCCATCAACTTGGACACGATGTCCATGAAGGCGGTTCTCTTGCCCAAAAAATAAATAGGGCAAGTGTTTGAGTGTTTCCTACGCCATACAAATGGTGGTGTTGAGAATGATAGCATTTATATGGGACTCACATGATTAAAAAAAAAAAAAAATCCAATTTAGAGAATTTTTTTTTTTTTTT
>NC_056559.1:31103401-31113139 GCF_013358625.1 Macadamia integrifolia | reverse complement strand
TTTTTGGTAAGCATGCTACTGGTGTTGTGTTAATTTTTTCCCCCCTTTTTAATATATTTCTTACTACCTAAAATAAAATAAAATTTAAAAATATGTTCTATCATAATAATAGTCATGATAGAACATTTTAATTATTGATATAAGAGATTATTTTTGTTATAAGAAATTATCATAAGTTGAAAGACCAATTTTCATTTCACAAAAATATTATTAGCTATCAGATTACTTATTTTCAAAATATTATTAACATTCAGAGTAATTGTATTTTTTAATTATCCATATTAAAAATTAGATTTATTTAATTTGACTACACGTTTCCTCTGTCTTTTTCCATTATATTCCTTTTCATATATAATATCAATTTCACACATTGCGTGTCAAATGTCAATACAAAGCTTCATTTTTCAATGTGTCATTGACCATCTATTTTTATTTTTCTATCAATTCAACATTTCAAGTTCATTGAATCCAACATGCACAATTAACAATTTGACATTTCTTTATCGATAATGTTTCCTATTCGGGAGCATAGGGTGTACAAACATCTCTTTTTCTCTATTTCTCCATAGGAATTTTTTTTTACCAAAATGTCTCAAAATTTAGTTGATCAATGCCATGTCAACAAACATTCATATTTGTGAACATGGTGAGAGGGAAATTGAAAACTAGACGTATATTCCCTACACAGTTATTAGGCAATTACAGCTGCCAAGTGATAATTAGGTTTATGTCTAGATTCAATGGATATGTTATCCATGTCATTAGCTGATAATTTATTAAATTTTAACTAATATGATTTCTCCATACACTTTTATAATGCTTCTAAAGTTATATAAAGAAATGGTATTGCTTGAATAACAAGGAACAATGAAAACTAAAGGAAAAACGCCCTTTACATGATAGCACAAGCAAATAAGATGAACATCAAATTTAAATTCTAGCCTATGGGATTTGCGCAACAATCAAAATACTTAGTGACGATCGGTTTAGTGAATCCCCTCGCCCTCTCTTGCTCTTCCCCTTTTATATTAAATAGAAAATCCCATCTTTTTTCTCTTAAGATTTCCTCTTTGACGTGGCAAATGGTCAATTTTTGTTGGTTTTTTTTCATTTTTATAAATGACATTGAAATTAGGTTGATAAAGTGACTGATCTCTAAAGTAGTCTAAGGGAAACCAATAGTTACTAGTTCGGTCGATTTCAAATTTTTTTTGGTTTCTCTTCGTGGTCTCTTATCGGTCCTTTATCAAGCTTTTATCAATTGGATCTAAATTTTCATGTATGTTAAGTAACTAAATTATTAGATTTTTTCGACTTATTATGATTATTATTATTATTTCTATATATATATATTTTTTAGATTTTGGTCATAATTGCAAATTTTGGTAGGTCTGGTCAATTTCAATATTTTAACAGTTTCAAAAACCAAAGCCAACATTGGACCGATAAGAATTTCGATCGGTCAATTATAATTTGGTCAGATCGTTTACAGTTGATTCAATGGGGTCGGTTTTGATTTTTTCATGCCCATACAGGATGATCACGAGGCATACCTGCAGCTCCAACGTCATGCATTCACTCGTATCTTGGATCCGATTATACTATTGAAAACAATTCAGAAATAGAAAAATCAAGGGTGATTTACATTAACCTCCCATGGTGTTTTCCTATATTACATCCTCACCCTTAAAAATTCGTTTATTACATTTAAACCCACCCAAACTAACACCGTGAAAGAGATGTTAGTTTTTGAAATAGAAAAGACGATTTTTAAACCCACCCAATTGTTCTGTATAATGCAAACAATAATTGCCACCCACGATCTAGAACTATAAAATGTGTGTAAAAGGTGCAAGTTGTTTTAAAGTTCCCTCCTCAATAGTACCACTTGAATTTGCATGCTCTGTCTTTCCAACAGATGCTTGGTTAAGAACTCTAAATAACCACAATAATATAATGATTAAAGTGCACTCACAGTCAAATCTAAGAAAAATTCAAGAAAAAGATCCTCCAAAGTCCCGATCAATTAACAAGAATTAAATAACAGAAGAAAGTCTAAATACCAAAACTTAACCAAAAATAAAGAAGCAAAGACAATGAACCACATGGTTATCAGTATCAAGACCCTTTCAATTAGCAAGAAAGAAGAAAGAAGCAGGCTCCCAAGAACCACCGTTTGAACCCTTCCGATGGATTCAGCTACTGATCGAAACTCAAGTGTACCAACAGTCCTACATAGGTGGAAGCCTGGTTGAGTGAGTTATGAGCAAATGGAAAGGAGGAGGAGGAGGAGGAGGAGGAGGAGGAGAGAGAGAGAGAGAGAGAGAGAGAGAGAGAGAGAGAGGTGAGTTGAGGGCAAATAGAGGAGAGGAAGAAGAAGGGTAAAATCATCTTTTCTATTTAAAAAACTAACACCTCTCATAGTGTTAGTTTGGGTGTATTTAAATGTAATAAACGGATTTTTAGGGGGGAGGATGTAATATGGGCAAACGACAGGGGAGGTTGATGTAAATTACCTAAAAATCAAACACCTTTTTGTAATTCCAAAAATCATTTCTTAGCACAAAAACAAAAAAAACCATTTCTATTGTTTCTGTGTCTAGAAACAGTAGAAACAAAATTAAACGGCCCTAAGTAGTATGGTATTCTCTTTAAGCCTAAAGGAATATAGGATAGAATACATTTGCATTTCTTTTGATTTTATTGAGTGATTCTCTTGGGAAGCAGTTCTTTGAATGATAGAGTAGATTAAAGTAAAACCTTTTGCTTTTAGAAAGCTACTCCCGATGAGCCCAGAACCTTTTCCCTCAATCTGGCTTAAACCCCAAGCTGGATGGGCTTAAAACCTTTCGCAATGGATGCCTTGACTGCATCCATAACCAGTTGTGTCTTCCTGCGGATGCTAAGCCACTTACTCTCCGGTTCAGAACCACACTCTTTAATACTTTTCACCAACCTTGAGAACTCCCTCACCATGCATATCTCCTGAGGGAGATCTAATGTGACCACTAGCTCCATGAATCCAGTCTTAGAAGCCACAGAAGATGAAGCAGATTTCTCTTCATAAGGGATAATGAAATCATTAACTTGTAGAGTTCCTTTTGTTCCAACTATAGTTATATCTGTGGTCAAATTGGAGAGGTATGAGCAATGGAAAGTTGCTGTCTTCCCATCTTCCCACTGTAAAGAAGATCCACAATCCAAGATCACTCCTGCTTCATTAAGAACAGATCCATGGAGGGCAACCAGTGTCTTGGGAAGTTCATAGTCACAAGCCCACAATATAGACCTGATGCAGTACCACCCAGCATCACCCAGAGACCCAAGCCCATCAAGATCTGGCTTTAATCTGATGTCATTCTTAAGAAAATCATCATTAACAGCAACTGAAAAGATGCTGTGAACCTGCCACAACATGAGGGGTTGGGGGGTCACCTTTCTTTTAGGATAATCTATTATCAATAATAAACCAAGATAGTAAAAGAATTTCTATCATTCAACCCCGGTATGACCTAGTTTATGCGGTTATGGACCTACGAAACTAGTCAGGCCGAAGACCTAGATACCCGTCGTTAGCAAAAAAAAAAAAAAAAAAAAATTCTATTAGAATTTTCTTCCTTTTACATAAAAATGGACAAAGTTAATTTTAACCTAAATAATTTTGTATATTTTATTTTCTGATCGGCCCAGTCCAACTCGATCATAAGCTTGAAAATCCTGCTGTGGCCCGGCCTATGGCGTGCTTTGTGTGGGCTCCAACTCACTGGGCCAAACTTGCTCCCTAGCATATGCTTTCCCATGATTCTGAGTGTGATCAACAAAATAGAGTAAATTAAAAGAAGGAAGAAGACCCTTTGAGGTAACGGCATGGGGGAGCACACCAATGAAAAGCAATAGAAAAATTTTGTATATAGGGATTAGGGAGCAGAGAGGCACTTCATGTGAGAAGAGAGAGAGAGAGAGCAAGTGAATGCTAGTGTACCTTTGTTGTTGGCTCAGAGAAACATTTCCCTTAAGACCTATTTGTTTTCAAGGTTTGGGTGGGATGGGTGAGAATAAATTAGTAATTTAAAAGAATTTAGATTTTTTTATTTTTATTTACTACTCTTACAACCTCCTCCTCTTTCTTTTCAAGCTGAAGGCCATCACTAGGCTAAACTAGTACTCATGCATTTAAGGTGAAAAAATGTTTTAAAATATATAAAAAATAATTATTCCTAGTCATGCCCTCTATGTTATGTCAGGGCATGAAAGGACCACCATTCCCCAAATCCACATGCTGAAGTTGCTTCTGCTGGCCCTTCCATTGGCCTGCATCATGATGTAATAGCCATGTGACCAGGCCAGGACCATTCTATTGCCCTATGTAACTAATTCCAGGATCAAAATCAATCTCCCTCTCTCTCTTGTAGGGATAAAAAGGCACAAGGATTAATCAAACAATCCAAGATTTCCAAGGCCACTCATGTGTCAGAAATTCATTCAAGTCGCCCAGAGAATGTGAATAAAGAAAAGCCAAGCAAGAGCCTAGAATTAAAGAAACCTCAAAATTCCCAATTTCGCAAATCTCATACTCTCTAAGCAGACTTAGAACACTGCCAATATTGTTCTGGGACGGTGCTTATTCACGTATGGAATCTACTCAATCTCTTTTTTTACAATATGTTTTCACATTTAGTGGATTTCAAGTGTGGATCAAACATCATAGAATAATACGAGGACCTGATCCAACCCCCCCTCCCCCAAAAAAAATCATAATTAACTTTTCCAAAGCTAATATAAAAGGATATATAATCATACAAAGAAGATATTAAGATGAAAGAAGCTTGCCGTTTTGACGTGACCGAAACGCTGCGTATCGGAGAGGAATTCCTTCATTTTGGAAGTCCTAGGGTGGTGCATCCACAAGGTTCCGTCCATGAACTGCACTCCATTGGCCTCACAGGCCTCCACGATCTGATCAAACTCAGCCACGTTCAAGGCCACGGGCTTCTCCAAAAGCAAGTGCTTCTTCTTCTTCGCAGCCAGCACCGCCCACCCCAAGTGCAGTTTTGGTGGAAGAGGCACATACACTGCTTCTACATCTGGATCATCGAGGACAGCTTCGTAGCTTCCATAGATCTTCGCTGACGGAGGAACTCCGCTCTTCGCAGCAAATTCCTTGGCCTCGTCGAGAGAACTGCTGCCAACGGCAACGAGGGTTGAGTTGGGACAGAGTGTTATAGCTCTCGATAGCTTCTTCGATAGAGTCCGCGATACTTCTGCACAACCCAGAACACCGAATCGGATTGGCGTATCTGCCATGTCTAAATGTTAGAGAATGTAGGTTGAATGTGTTCAGAGAAAGGAGATTATGGTTTTTCTTGAACCTACGCCCACATAACTAAAAGATGTTCTTACTTTTCTTCAAATATCCTATGCTTCTCTTCTGTAAAGAAACAATTTTAGAGATCTAAATCTAGAATGGATTGCAATATACAAGGAAATAAAGTAGGTGAAGATACACATAGAAAGAAGGTAGAATCGTCTCTTAGATCATAACCTCCCGCAACAATCTCACACCATCCAAAGGGTGTGGAGCCAATGGATGGTGTGGCACCCGCACCCAATAGATGGTGTGAGATTGTTGCAAGAGATCATGGTCCAAGAAAGAATCTGGACTCATAGATATATGTTGTATATGCTCATCTTATCATATATTGCAAGCTAATAACCTTGATCCTATTTTCTTTGGATCCTCTCTTGGACCATGATCTTCTATAACAATTTCACATCATCTATTGATTGTGGATCCCATATCCAGAGGTGGCCCCCACACCATTTGAATAATGTGAAATTATTGCAGGAGATCATGTCGAAAAAAGGATCTAGCCTCTATGTTTGGGAAGAAAGCAGGTGGTATAAGCTGGAATCTGACTGTTTCCTTTTATTCTATATTTTGTTTTAGCTTTGTTTTATTTCCTTGGTTTGCTTGTTTGTTGCATTCCTTTCATGAGTTAAGAGTCAGAGCCAACTTTGGCCTACTCGATCGAGTGTCAGTTTGATGGGGGCATATATAAGTTTAATGGGATTTGAGGAATCCCAGATCCAGGATTGTAGCAATAATGACAACAAATAATAAGTTTTGCCAGGAAAAAAAAAAAGAAAAAAAAAGACTACAAATAATTACCTTATGTTTCAAGAGAGATTAGGAATCCCTTTATGGGAATAAGATATCAATTAACCAAGTGTTATGTTTGAAAAATTAATTAATTATTGGGAAAAAGAAGCATGTGTCAAGAGACTAAAGACATAGAAAGGAGCGGACTGATCACCCTGTCTTTCATGAAAGATGAAAGTTCTATCTCAGTTCATTTTTTTGTCACGCTCTCATTGGTCTCCGCATTGGCGCAAGGCCACATTGCCTTTCAAGGAATCCCCTCCCTATATTATAACATCAAATTTAAAAAAAAAATGCTTAACTTAATTAAAAGAGAGAAAAAAAATTATCACTATAAGAATATGAAGGAATCTGCACTCTCACATAATGTCTTGAGAGAGAAGAATCTTTACTTGCATATATACTATTTACTTGACATGTATCAAGGGGATAAATAGAAAATTAATAAATTAATTGTAAGACCTACATCTTCTTGATACTTATAGGATTTATAGCATACGATAGAGTCCCAAGAGAACTAATTTGGCATGTCCTTCAGAAGAGGGGTCAAATTAACTATGTGGATATAATTAAGGACATGTACGAGGGAGCAGTGATGAGTGTGAAAACGAGAGATGGGCAATGTAACGAATTCCCAATCATAATTGGGTTGCATCAAGGATCTGTTCTAAGCCCCTATCTGTTTGCACTTATTATGGATGACCTAACTAGGCACATCTAAGACTCAGTCTTGGGGTGTATGCTATTTGCTGATGATATTGTGTTGATAGATGAAATAATGGATGTGATTAATACTAAACTGGAGCCATAGAGATCAAACTTGGAATCAAAAGGTTTTAGGGTAAGCAAAACAAATACAAAATATATGATGTGTTCCTTCAGTCAATCTAGAGGAGGGGAGGGAGTGGTGAAGCTTGGGGAATAGGAACTACCTCGGAAGGATTGTTGTAAATACTTGGGATCTATCATTGAAAAAGAAAGGGATATAAATGATGATATTGCTCATAGGAATAAAGTGGGGTAGATGAAATGGAGAAATGCATCGGGAGTATTATATGATATAAGAATACCGATTAAACTCAACGAAAATTTTTATAGGACAGTTATATGACCAACTATGATGTATGGAGCAGAATGTTAGGTAGCTAAGAAGAGTAATGTGAACAAACTGAGTATAGCTGAAATGAGAATGTTGAGAGGTATGTGCGGGAAGACCAAGATAGATAAGATAAGGAATGAGAATATTAGATATGAAGCGGGGGTTGCACCAATCCATGACAAACTCCACGAGAGCCAATTGAAATAGTATAGCCATGTCCAATGGAGATCTATGAAAGTTCCAGTATGGAAGAGTGACCAGATTTATTAGGAAGGAGCTAGAAAAAGTAAGGGCATACCTAAGATGACTATTATCGAAGTGGTCCGAAAAGATATGCAAATTTTAGGGCTAGACTCTAGTATGATTTCGAATAGAGTTTTGTGGAGGACAAGAACCCGTGTTGTTGACCCCCCTATAAAGGATGTTTTCATGATTGGTATCTATATTCTACGTCACCCTCTTAACTTATCCCCATATTTTCTTCTTTTAACTCATCTTCTACACTTCTTTACTTTCTATTATTTTATGGCATTGGATCCATGTAGTCGACCCCATTCAATTGGGATAAGATTATGTTTGTTGTTGTAGTGAAACTTTCTCTCCTCAATATATGTGAACCCCTTATTGAACGTTTAAGGTTGAAATTTGATAAATAAGTATTTGACCTAAGCTTCATTTATTCACAAAATTGGGCCCACATATTTTTAGAAAGGAAATTGCCCACATCTCACAAATCTAAAATTGAATTTCACAACAACCTTAATTTGCTTTTCTTTTGATAATTAATACATTATAAATTCTATCAAATAAAAAAAAATACATTAATAATTGATATACTAAGCTAAACCAAAATTTTCTCACAGAGCAAAGAAAACTCAGATAGATAAAATTTTGAGAAGACCAATAGATCCACTTCAGTACAACAAATGGCTTCCTGGATGTCTCACTTAATTACAAAGGGCTTCCCATGAACAAACGAGAATGAAGTACAAGAGTCTCATTAATCTTCAGCTTAAATCCACCTGAACAGGCTCAAACCCTTTCTCAATGGATATGAATATGAGAGAACATTAGGGGTCATCTTTCTTTTAGGATTGATAACTGGTGATCAACACTAAACCAAACTACTAAAAGAAACATAAAGAGAAAAGGTGCTAATGTACCCTTCCATGGCGGCATAGAGAACTTTTTCCCTTAACTTATCTGAAGGTTGATATTGTTTACTTATGGGCATGGTGGGGCCAGAACACTTATTGGATTGAGTACTAGAGTGATGCGACCATCGATAGAACACTATGGAATTTGGGTGGGTGCTTGCTTTCAACAGTGCTGGTGCTAACTTGGCTGGAGGAGGGTAGAGAAGTGAGAGTGAAGGAAAAAGGGGGAGTTGGTGCTGGGACACAGGCAAATGAATGCCTTCCACATGGGGCTCCTGGGTTTTGAAAAACAGAATCAAGATCGAATTGGTCATTGTGAAATCCCAATTCAAATTGGCTTGAATCGATAAGAATCGACCAAAACAAGAACAAAATTGGCAGGAATCGGCCCAAATCAGCTGGATCAATTACTTTCGATTTCAATCTGAATCGACCGATTCACCTATTCAATTCTCGGTTTTAAAACCTTGCTCAGGAGATTTGACATGATTAAAATGTACCTTGGAAGCGTCTATATATGCTTTGTGAATGATTTTTCCGAGCACATTGTTGCCAAACATACTCCATGTGCTAGTAAAAGTTCATGACCGCCTATCATGTTACTAAAAATAAAAATAAAAACTATGACTACTGCATATCAAGAAGGTGGGGTACTAGACTTAACTTAGAGCCCAATCATTTTCGTCGATAATAAGTTCCATAGTCTTTTTTATAATCTTTTTCAGGGGAAATAGCGCAATACACTATTTAGTGTAAGATTTTTTTTTTCTCTCTTCTGGGGATGACTTCTTGGATTATGTTTTCAAGTATCAGTCTGATATCATCCATATTGGATTGGTATCAGTAGAGACCGATCCCTAATCCCTGAATGATCTAAATTAATTATCTGTATCAATTCAGGAGTAAAATAGTAAAAAATTAATACTTAAAAAAAAAATAGAGGCAAAATCGATCGATATCAATCCAGAACGGAATACCATCCCCTAAATCTTTGTCTTGAATAGCTAGTCTCACCAATTTGTTTCAAACCATTGGAAAAGCAAGATGCGATGCCAAAACGATTTACAATGCAAAAAGGGCGTGAGAGGGTGAATCAATTTGTGAAAACCAACAATGTTGTTTGCTTCGAACCATTGAAAAAGAAAGAAGAGAAGATGCCAAAACGACACGGAGTGCAAGAAGGAAGTGTGAACGTGAATATTGATGATGCTCACGAGTCACGAGTAAATAACACAGGAAAATCAACCTAGTAGAACTGAGCTTATTGCTTCCTATTTTTCTTATGAATAAATAATTTAAAAAAAAAAAAAAAAAAAAAAAAA
>NC_056559.1:31091025-31102928 GCF_013358625.1 Macadamia integrifolia | reverse complement strand
TTTTTTTCTTTTCTTCTCTTGGCTACCAAACATAGCCTAAGATGCCAAAACGATAAATTAAGAATCCGAAAAGAAGGTGTGACATGTTGAAGGTGAATATTGATGATGCTCATGAGTCGCGACTCACAAGTAAAGAACATAATAAAGGAAAGTTAATTACCTGCTTCACAAAACAATCAAATATCACGGGAAACTTTCCTGCTTCCAAGTTCCAACAACAATCAAATGTCTGCTAAACAAGAGCTAAAAATGGCAGAGGGTGCCGTCTCATTTGTTATTGGAAAACTGGGTTTGCTAATATCACAGGAAGGTAGTTTCCTTGGTAGAGTTAAAACGCAAATCATGTCTCTTCGTGAAGAACTTGAGTGGATTAGCTCTTTCCTAAGAGATGCTGATGAAAAGCGCAGAAGAAATGAATGGGTGAACGTATGGGTGAACCAAGTCAGCAATCTAGCTTTTGATGCAGAGGTTATTAATGATTTGTTCATTTTTGAAGTCCAGCAACAACGGCAAAGAAATATCGGTCTGAGGTGTATGGGTTATCCCAAACATCTTTTTACTCTCCACAAGTTTGGAAATCAAATCGAGGACATCAAAAGAAGGATTGGAGAGATTTCAGCTAACAGATCCAAGTATGGGACCGAAACCTTAGAAACTGGAGGAGGAACTTCGTCTCGTTTGAATGATGGCATAGCATGGAAGTTAAGGAGAGCTTCTATGGAAGAGGAAGTTGATGTTGTTGGCTTTGACCAAGATATTGAGACACTAGCGAAGCTTCTGATAAAACAAGACCACCCCCAGGCCCGGCAGCTTCTTGTTGTTTCCATAGTTGGTATGGGTGGTTCAGGTAAGACCACTTTGGCTAGATCTATTTATAATAAGAGTTATGTCAAGAACACTTTTGATTCGTATGCATGGATTTATGTCTCCCAAGAATACAGAATAAAAGATCTTCTGTTTGAGGTCATAACACAAGTTATGATGCCAACGGAGAAGGAGAAGAAGAAGTTAAAAGAGAAGAATGAAGATGAGCTGAGGGAGAAGCTCTCTAATGACTTGAAAGAAAGGAGATGTCTATTTGTCGATGATGTATGGAAGATGGAAGATTGGGATATATTAAAGATGGCATTTCTATCTCACTACGATGAGAGGAAGCAACAACGAGTGTTACTTACCACTCGTAAAGTAGAAGTAGCCAAATATGCTGACCCATCAACTGATCCACGTGAACTCAATGCTCTGGGTGATGAGGAGAGTTTTGAACTCTTCTCAAAGAAGGTCTTCCTGTCTCAATCGGGAAGTGATTAGCAAAGAAGCTACTCCGAAGACTTGAAAGATCTTGCAAGGCAATTTGTTGCCAAATGCCATGGATTACCTCTTGCGATTATGGTATTGGGAGGTCTCTTGTCAACAAAGGACAAGACATGTGATGTGTGGTCCAAAGTATTGCCACATGAATGCATGGACATATTAGCTCTGAGTTATACAGACTTACCATATTACTTGAAATCTTGTTTTCTCTATTTTGGTCTTTTCCCAGAAGACCATGAGATCTTGTGTTCTAAATTAATTCGGTTATGGGTTGCGGAGGAATTTATAGGACAGAGAGGAGATGAAACTCTAGAAGATGTTGGGGAGGATTACCTAGATGAATTGATCGATAGGAGCATGATCCAAGCAGTGCGTAGGAGAGCCAATGGAGGTGTTGAGTTATGTCGTATCCATGATCTCTTGCGGGACTAAGCAGTTTCAGAATCCAAGAAAGATAGGCTTCTCAAAATCTATGCGAGTGACATTAATTCCACTTCTCTAAACAGATTCCCCTGGCTTGCGATCGATCAAAAAGAAAAAGGTATGCACGATCCAAACAACTACAATTCTGCTCTTCCCCATCTTCATTCTTTGCTATGCTTCAGTCAAGGCTTCCAAAAAAGCAGTGGAAGGGTCTTTATTTGGGGTTCAATCTGCTTAGAGTGTTGGATTTGGAGGGTTTAAGAACTCTCATCAGTTTAGCCAAGGAAATTGGAGGGCTTGTCCTTCTAAAGTACTTGAACCTGAAAAGAACCAACATAAGAGTTCCAGATTCACTGGGAAACCTCTGCAATCTACAATCTTTAGATCTATCCTACACAAAAATGACACATACCCAAGGTAGTATGGAGAATGCACCATCTTAAGCATCTAATTATAGATGTCAACGGTCAGTCTCCTTCTGGTTCAGTTGAATGTGCAGACGAGGTTGTCAATAAGATTGGTGAAAGCTGTTGTCGTCCTCCCAGAATCGATAATCTGAGCGATCTCCAAACGCTACACCTACAAGAAGGTAGTTGGATAAAAGATGGCCTTGACAAGTTGACGAATCTGAGAGATATCTGGATACGTGGAGATTTGAGGTTGCACAAAAAGACATTAGCCGACTCTATTGTCAAATTTAAAATACTCCTAGTGTTGCACTTATGTGTAACTACAGCAACTTTGGATCTTCCTTCAATTTCTCACCTTGTGAACCTCTACAGACTGATTTTGGGTGGAAGGCTACCTGCCCTAAATGATTTTCCACCATATCTCATAATTATGTGAAGCACATAAGACCCTCTATTAACTTTCACCGTCGTTATTAATTATGTGATATTCATGCACATAATTACAGGTAATTGTTTTCCGTCCTATCTCAGATATATCATGAACACTTCTATCTGATTTTCATTTCCAGTTTTAATCATTCTTTTCACCTTCACCCTGTAATGCATGAGTCTGGATCAGATCCTCATACAAGAATGGTTCTCTTACGGTGTTTGATTCATATATAAAATCCACTCAATGTAAAATGTTATTGTGAAAAGAGAGAGATTGAGTGGATTTCATATGTGAATCAGGCATCGTATGAGAATAATTCTAATCCAAACTCGTAATGTATTGCTTTACATGTTTGAATTTTTTTTTTTTCAATTAATAAAAACCCATTTAAAATTAGAAATCTATTGGTTAAATTTTCAATGTAAGCCTTCTAACACATCTGTTATTTTAACTCTCATGTCCACTTTGGAATATATATATATATATATATATATATGATCTTTACATTTATGTTCACACATAGAATCCACTACTATAATTAATGGAAGTTTAGATCACCAAACAAAAGAAGTGGATTGGGCAGGAGTAATTTTGCTTAACGAACAGTTTCTCATTGCTTTTATATTATGGCTATACAGAGAGCCCACAGGAAGCAGAGATAAAAGGGCAACAGGGGCTTGACAGAGCAATGCAGATAGGAAGCGTGCACATAGTCTCAGGAGCTAATGAACTAGTTGAAGGTGGCTGTGGGGAATTTTTATTGATTTGATTCATGCAGTCTATTGGAACAATTTATGTCTCTGAACAATATTAAATAGGATTGGTTTTTATATGGGTGTGGCAGCTATATTAGCAAAACATGCTATTATGATGAGTAATTAAGCAGTGTGGAATTCTCTTTGAACTAGTTATTCTTGGCTTCTATGATTTTCAATTCCATTCACACCAGTGGATGTGGAAGAAAATCCAATCACAATTTTTGTATATTCTTCAAAGTGAATTGGTTCATTTGATTTTGGATTGTAACCATTTCTTCATTG
Organism: Macadamia integrifolia; assembly: GCF_013358625.1. Lineage (NCBI taxonomy): Eukaryota > Viridiplantae > Streptophyta > Magnoliopsida > Proteales > Proteaceae > Macadamia > Macadamia integrifolia. The sequence continues at coordinate 31,099,311 of NC_056559.1, read as the reverse complement.
TGTGGAGACAATATGAAGGGGGAGAGTGATAGAGTTAATTGTCTCTCTTGGATTGGGGTGAGGCCAGTTACGTCTCATTTTTTTTTTAATGAGATTTAACTAGGGGCTTATCCCAGGTCCCGGATATTGTTCAGGTTATAAAAAATAAAAATGAAAAGTCCTAACCTTGGGTTATGATTGGTCACTGGTTAGAAAAGATGGGTCTCGATTTGGTTAGAATCGAGCTTCCCATTATAACACAATCTCTATGTATTTAATTTTCTTCAAACTCTAAAATCTTCCAAATCAATCTCTCTCTCTCTCTCTTTTCCAATTTAAACTACAAATCTAAAGCCCTTTATATATTTACCCCTTCCCCGTGTCTAGCTTATATCCGTCTTTCTTTTTCATTGACACTGCGATCGATCGAGTAGGTATTTATATTTACTTAATTCCAAGTATTCTCTTTCTTTTTCTGTTTTCTCATATATATTTCTTTCATAGAGTTCCTCCTGACCAGGAGGGGATTGAAGCAGTAGTGTATATAGGAAGAGACCATAGGCATCTGGACGAAAGTAGGTATTTATATTTGCTTAAGTTTTGTTTGTTAATTAATTGGATGAAATCTGATAATAATTTTCTTGTCAAAGAACACTATTAGGTGGTGAAAATATCCTCTGCAGTGAGTGCAGTGATGCAATGTACATCAAATGGTCGAGAGGATCTTGGGGCATGAGGTGTCTCATGTGTGTGTTAGCCTTCTTCAACTTCTTCTGTCTGTATTCTAATGTTATCTTCTTTCGGTTTATTCCTATATTTTTTATAAAATATTGTAGTGAGGTATTTTTTTTTCTAATCTTAGAGTTACACGAGGAACTAGGATGACTGAGCGGTTGTAAGTTGTAACCCTATTCTTCATTGATTACATCAATACTGATATTAATTAGGTCATTGCTGACTAGGAGTGTTTTGGATGTTGGTTTTCTATGGGGCTTTTTTTTTTCTTTTTTTTTGTTATTTAAACATACAATTAACGTCTCCTCTTTTAATTAATATTTTCATCTAGTTAACATACAATTGCTTTCTTTTCTTGTGCAGTTGTGCAGTTTGATCATGAAGAGAGTTAATGTTATGGTTTCTACTATGCAAACTCCCAAAAAACGAAAATTTATGCCTACCATTGGGGGCTGGTCTGGCCTTGAATATGATCTCATGGAACTCATGTTTGATAAATTGACTCTCTCCGATCATTATCACTTTGCTTCTGTATGCTCCTCATGGCGATCATTTGTAGTCAATAATTGTTGTCCTCGTCAACTTCCATTTGATTTTTTTCCACTCAATTATAACAAAAAATTCCGACTATTCTTTAGTTTTTTAAGTGGCGAGATTCATAATTTTAAACCCTCACAGATTCACGGAAAGGAGTGTTGTGGATCTTCTGAAGGCTGGTTAATTATGGTGAACGATGGATTCGCTGGAGAGATTCAGCTATTCAATCCTGTTTCTAAACGTGGAATTCAACTTCCTTCTCTTTCCACTATTCTTATCATCTTATCCTGATCATGATCCTCATCAACTCATAAGCGGTTGTTTCGAGCCTCGTTTCATCTATAAATCAGTTCTATCTTCAGACCCTCGAATGAAAAAAGACTATGTTGTGGTGGCCATTCTTACCGATAAGAAAGAATTGGTCTATTACAAAGCAGGAGGAGGAAGACCATATAACTATAGGTGGATTAGTATGGCAACACAATGGGATTGTTTTCAAGATGTTATATATCACAAGGGGAAATTCTCTCTCTCTCTCTATATATATATATATCACCTAGGAATTTCCAATCATTACAGAGATCATTCCTAGGCCACCAGAAAAAGGAAATGCGATCGTTATTATTTGGTGGAATTACTAGGTGAACTATTGTTAGTTTTATGTCACTTCAGGTGGCTTCTTGAGGAAGTCGATGATAACGATAATGATGACCATGACATCTTCGTCACCTTTGACAGTGGGCGGACAGAAGAAGGATTTAAAAATTACAAGTTTGATGCTTTCAAATTGGATGAGAGCAAGAGAGAGTGGATAAAAATGAAGAGTATTGGTGACAACATTTTGTTTTTGGGAAATTGCTACTCGAGTCACTGCCTGCCCATTACTATCAAGGTGCCAAGGGAAATTCCATCCGTATTAAGGAGGACCTCACTGCTGTTGTTCATGTTAAGTCTCCTTCTAATTGGACTATTCCTACATTTCGTGTGTTTACACCTAAAACTATGGTAGATTTGAAATATTTATCTCAATAATCATAAATTTGTTTGTTATTTTGAACTCTCTGAGATTTTAATTAACTTTTTAAATAACTGTATATATTTCTGGACTTACTTTGACTCTCATGTCCACTTGGGAATATATGTGATCTTGACATTTATGTTCTTACATAGAATCCACTATGGTAATCCACTGCTTTCACAACTTTTGATCACAAAAAAAGAAGAAGAAAAGAGTTATACAGAGAGCCCACAGCAAGAAGAGATCAAAAGGACTACAACAGGTTATAGTCTCAGGAGCTAATAAACTAGTTGAAGGTCGCTGTGGGGACTTTTTATTGATTTGATTTATGCAGTCTATTGGAACAATTTATGTCTGTAAACATTCTTTTATGATGAGTAATTAAGTATTGTGGGATTCTTTTTGAACATGTTATTCTTGGCTTCTATGATTTTCATTTCCATTCACACCAGTGGATGTGGAAGAAAATCCAATCACAATTTATGTCTTGATAGTGAATTGGTTGAGTTGACTTTGTATTGTAATGGGGGAGAGTGATAAAGTTAATTGTCTCTCTTGGCTTGGGGTAAGGCCGTATTATGTCTCACTTGGTTTTTTATTAGATTCGACTTTAATATAATTCTAGGGGATTCTCTAGGTCCTGGATATTATTTGGGTTTAATGAAAAGTCTTTGGCCCTGGGTTGTGATTGGCCATTGGTTAAAAAATTTTGTCTCAGTTTAGTCAGTTGTTGATAAGGTTTTAGGTATCGACATCGGATTTTGGTGATAAGGCATGTATAGAGATTGTAAGATTATCAAAATATGGTACGGCTTCTATATTCTAGTATGACCTCAAATAAAATAATTGTTTTGACAACCAAGATTTATGTAACCTAACCTTATTTAGGAGGGATGTTTTCTAAGCTGTTAATTGATTTATTCATTTTATTATTATTTTTCTTTCTCACTAATACATGTATCCGACCCTGTTCAATAGGGAAAAGACTAAAGGAAAAAAGATCTTAGTGTGTACCTGTGCCAAAACACAGTGGGTCCAAAAAGACCATGCTTCCCTGTGCTAAAGATGCTCGCATACACCCTCTGATTGGCTGCTCCCACTAACATGTACCTGTACAAGGAGGTAGCATTCTCTTGTCTAAGACTAAACTATTGTTGTTGTCGGTATGATTTTTCAATACCGTTTCCTAAGATCTTGGTTGCTGAAGAACCATATCAACTTAACTATCAAGTTAATCAAATTTGGAACAATCTTCGTATAGGCTATTCATCTTAAGATTTGACCCAAGAGGTTGAATGAAAAATATCCCCTCTAGCGGGGCGAAGCGCCCTGCGCACATCCAGCGGCTGGGATTTTCTTGAATACACACCCATGTGTTGGGGTGTGTACCAGACTCTCACAGCCATCGCACATGCATTGTGCGCGCCCAGCCCTACTGGAGATAATTAATCTGGATCCGAGATGCTTACTGAGGAACATTGGTACAAAAGGAAACGTGATTCAAGTTTGCTTATAGCGCATGATATCAGCCATCTCAAAAACCGATATGGTGTCAAAAGTATTACAACAAGGGATTGACAGAGAAATGCAGGTAAGAAGCATACATATAGACATATGGGCAAAGTCTAGGGAGCTAGTAAATTAACTGGTTTGAGGTGGCTGTGGGGACATCTTATTTTTATCTTTGATTTATTTATTCACTCCAGATGAGCTCAAAACCTTTTGCCTCAATTCTAGCTTAAATCTCAACCTGGATGGGCTCAAAACCTTTCTCAATTGATGCCTTGACTGCATCCAAAACTAGTTGTGTCTTCCTGCTGATGCTGAGCCACTTTCTGTTTAACCACTCTATTATACTTTTCACCAACCTTAAGAACTCCCTCACCATGCATATCTCCTGAGGGAGATCTGTTGTGACCACAAGCTCCATGAATCCAGTCTTAGAAGCCACAAAGAATGAAGCAGATTTCTCTTCATAAGGGATAATAAAATCGTGAACTTGTACTGTTCCTTTTGCTCCAACTGCAGTTATATCCATGGCCATGTTAGAAAGGAATGAGCAATAGTAAGTTGCTGTCTTTCCATCCTCCCACTGTAAAGATGATCCACAAGCCAGGATCACTCCTGATTCATTGAGAACGGACCCATGGTGAGCTGTCACTGTGTTGGGAAGTTCATAGTCACAAGCCCACAATATGGACCTGATGCAGTACCACCCAGCATCACCCAGAGCAGCAAGGCCATCAATATCTGGCTTTACCCGGATGTCATTCTTAAGAAAATTATCATCAGCAGCAAATGAAAAGATGGTGTGAACCTGCCACAACATGAGGGGGTCACCTTTCTTCTGCTGGTAATAATTAATATATGCAAAAAATGTAACATTACAAGGTTATAGGTATCGGTATCCATACCACTCTCGAGGATACCTATACTATACCAATACGGATCAGATCATATCAAGCCTGTATCAGGCATAAATTAAAAAATAGACCATTTTTTGTCCATACAACCGATCTTCATTGATATCGTTTTCCGGCAAAACCAATATTTATTGGTTGGTACGTCAATAAGATAATGATGCTTAAAGCCATGATTACAATAGATACGGATTAATGATAAGGTAAACATCAATGAGAGGAGGACGGTGAATAGGCATCTGATAGAGAGGAGGACGATGAATAGGCATCTGATAGAGAGGAGGACGGTGAATAGGGGAACGGTGAACAGGCATCTGATAGGGAGGACGGTGAATAGGGGAACGGTTCTGGTTCATCATTCTTCTTTCCCTTCTCTTCTTCCCCTTCTCCCACTCTCCCACTCTCCTACTCTCCTACTCTCCTCTTCTTCCCCTTGTCCCACTCTTCTGGTCCTTTCTTTCTCAGACTATATATATAGGGAGCACAGCATTACCAGAGTGAGTGAGCCTTGAGGTCCAAGGTTCAAGGCTTGGTTGGCGAGGATAAAAATCCTTTGTTTTTTTTTTTTTTTAATCTTGTTTTTCTTTGTTTTGTTACCTGCAGAAGAGGGCACATGGACAGCTTTAACTGAATGGTCCAGATGCTTGCTTGGTTGAAGCTCTACCAAAACCGGGTTGAGGTAAGTGAACCAGTCCGTATGAAGAATCAAACCAAGGTGGTTCAAATTTGAATTAAAACATTCAGAAACAGCCCTCTCCCTCTCTCGCACCACACTCTCTCTCCTCTCTCTGTCTCTCACACCTCTCTCTCTGCTAGATGTAGGAGAAGCTCTGCTAAGTGCTTCTTCAAAGCTTGGTGAAGGTCGCTCTCACGAAGTAGAAGCTCCTACCCTAACTCGCTCTTGGTCTCTCTCACAAAAGGGTTTGCCTGTTACCCTAAGTCGATCTCTCTCTCTCTCTCTCTCTCTGCTTACGAAGTTGTCGCTGATACTCTCGATTTTATCTGTGTTACCCATTCTCGCGCCGAAGCTCTGAGATAGCGTTGTCACCTGGTTGGGGTTTGAATCGAAGCCATTCTCTCTTAGGGTTTGATTCAAATTGTTGGCAGGTAAACCCTAAACGATTATGCCTTGTTAGGGTTAGGGTTTTTATTTTTTTCTATAATATTTTTGATATAGTGGGTGATTATATTGGTGATTCTGGTTTGATCTTGTTACTATAATATACTAACAATCTTTTTTGTACATAAGGAGTCTTTAGCTCAAAATGGTAGAGCACCTAGGTAATGCCCAGGTTTTGGTGATTCGAATCCACCAAGACTATGAACAATTGTATTTTGGATTGTTTTTTATTATTGTATTTTGTAATTTTGGGTATTAGGCTGATCTCAACTCTCTCTTCTAAGTTATTAGATTTCTCCCTAACTTTGTCAAACAGCAACGCTAAGGCAAGTGTTTGTTTTTGTCAAGTTTTAAATTTTACATCTTCCTTGAACCTCCCAGTCTTCATGTTATCCTTCTGCTTTGAAGCAACTGTGAAGCTCCAACAGGACAATATGAATGAGATGTGTCTCAAATTTAGAATACCTTCTGGAGCTGAAAACTATAAACCTAGTGAGTCCTAGATTAATCTGAACTGCTGAAATGAAAAGATTTAAAGGGGTATGTGTTGTGTGGGGTTTTTTTTTTTCTTTCTTTTTTTTTGGGGGGGGGGGTTGTTCAAATCAATGGTTCCATGCAAGAAAAGTTGAGAATAAATGGTCCTCACAGTTGTCAAAGGAGAAGTGGTACACATGTGTTTTATGTAACTCTCATTTAGACCACAGACCTGCTAAGTTAATGCCATAGCTTGCCTGAAATATAAACAAAATGATATTGTAGGAATTCTGAGGGATGTATTTAGTATCTGTTCAAGAAGCATCACTTATTCACATTTTGTGACAGTTTTGATCAATTATCCTTTCAGCAAGATGTATTGCAGCGAATAAACCTTAAAAGAGAGAATAAATCTTTTACACAATTCAATGAGAATTACAAAGTAGAAAGGAACAAAAAAATTAATGGAATGCAATGCTGGACTGAGTAAGTGTTAGCACACGTGGATTGAATAAATTCATAAAACAGAATAATGTAATAATGGATTGAAGAAATCTTTGTTTCTGTAATTTTTTTCCCAGTAATAATGTACTTGAGATAAATTATATGAATGGGCCAGAGATAATACACTTACCTTATTAATGTACTTCATCACTTCTATTATGTTTTCTACAGTAATCTTTACCTCTGGACTAACATCCTAAATAGCCCTCTAATTTTGACAGATTTTCTTCTTATAGTTTGGAGGTTAGCTACAAGAGGTTGTAGATTGGGAGCTCTGATACCATATATTCTAAACCCAAGAAGAAAGAGAGAAATAAGATTATCATTTAGTTGATGGACGCCATGGGTGAACTGTGAAATTGAGAAAAAAAAAAACAAAACAAAAATAAAAGGTAATAAATGAATTTAATGTAGAAGAGAAACAAATAAATGAAAGCGACAGATCACTTACAATACATCTGTCTCAATATCTACATAAACGAATTTGTCTCTAATTTCGATAGATTTTTGTCCTATAGTTTGGAGGTCACGCTCGATCTGATTCCATATGTTCTAAACTAAGAAGAAAGAGAAAAATAAGGTTATCATTTGAACTGTGAAAGTGAAAAAGAAAAAAAAAATAAAAACAAAACGTAATAAGTGAATTTAATGTAGAAGAGAAACGAATAAATGAAAGCTATAGATCACTTACATTGCATCTGTCTCCATATCCACAGAAATGAGTTTGCCTCTAATTTCTACAATAGACTGCAGATTGGGAGCTCTGATACCATATGTTCTAAACCCAAGAAGAAAGAGAGAAATAAGGTTATCATTTGCTTGACGGATGCTATAGGGGTGTCAAACGTTTTCGATTGGCCTAACTAATTCTCCTACTTTAAGATCCTGTATGATTGATCTATTTAAGTAATCGGTCTTGCCCAGTATTGGTCTTTAATCTGGTTACCACAAATTATCCTAAATGGGCCTTAGACCGGCCCTTAAACATGCTACTGAGCCATTTATCTCCCAAATTCTAGTCTCTTAAATAGTTGGTCCAAACATATTTAATAAATGGTCTGAGACTATGATTCGATCTCGGGTTTCCTCAATCGACTTCGGCTAATCGGTGCGGGTCTACTACACATTTGCATCACCAATTTTCTTTTTTCTTTTTTCTTTTTTCTTTGCTTGCTTGTTGCATGCCTTTCAAGACATAGCGGCCAAGGCCGCTTTCAGCCTACTCGATCATGGCTGTACATAGAAGTTGATAGGGAAAATCACTCTCTCTCTCCTGGGATTTGATGAAAATGAAAAAGGTACTCTAACTGAATCGAATTGCATTGATTTACCCTAATTTTTCAGACAAAGTTGCATATCAACTAAAAAGTAGAAAAATAGATTTTTCATACAGGATTACATATCAACTAAAAGGTAGAAAAACAAAGAGAAGACTTTGGTACTAAGGATATGTATTTGTAAATGCGGGTAATCTTCTCCCAGAAGGTCCATATAGAACA
>NC_056559.1:31082935-31090769 GCF_013358625.1 Macadamia integrifolia | reverse complement strand
AAAAAAAAAAAAAAAAAAAAAAAAAAAACAAGGGGAGGTGGCTCAAGAAAACCAGTCAGCTCGCAAATTCGAATCAGACCATAGGCGAACTTGAAAAAATAACAAACAAAATAAAAAACAATACGTAGTAATGAATTTAGTGTAGAAATAAAATGACTAAATGAGAGTTACACTTACCTTGCATCTTCTTCCATATTTGCAAAAGCAATTCAACCTCCAATTCCGGCAGATCTTGGTTCTATATTTGGATGTCGAGGATCGAAATAGGGTGGAGGAGGAGGATGGCTGCAAGTGGCTGAAGCATGAAAGGTTGATGAGGGATCTGATGGGAACGGTTCCCAGGTAGGTTCATGGTGATTGTTCTTTTCCTTCCCTTCTCTTCTGCTGGTCCTTTGTCTGACTAATGAACAAAGACACTCTTCCCTTCTCCTCTTCTTCCCATTCTCTTCTTTTGGTCCTTTCTTAGACAGATGGACAAAGCCACTCTTCTAGTCCTTTCTCAAACTATATATGGAGAGCACATGGAGCACTACGAGAGTGAGTGAGCCGATCATTCAGCTATGCATTTTTTTTTTTTTTTTTTTGTAAATCCCGTTTCTGTTATGGATTTGTTGATGTGGCACATTCCATTGGGTTTTGGATGAATTTGATTTCCTATTCCATTAAGAGAGAATCTCTTAACCAATGATGATGTGACGCTATTTATAGACTTTCGATTTATCAACATTCTCTCCCTAATTTTTATGGTCCAAAATATCGTTCTGCAAGACTAGATTGGTATCATCATTTAGGCCCAATTATGATATGAAACAATGTTACCAAAAAAAAGTAAAGCATCAAATTTGACATTAATTGGAATCACTCTTTCGTGTATGACCAAATTCACTTGGACACAGTCGAAATACAACAAAAAAGGATAGCATTTTCGTCCTATAATTTGGAGGTTGGGCTTCGAAATAGGGCGGAGGAGGACCGAAGTTTCCTGCAAGAGGCTGTAGATTGGGAGCTCTGATACCATATGTTCTAAACCCAAGAAAAAAACAGAGAAATAAGGTTATCATTTGCTTGACGGACGCCATGGGTGAACTGTGAGAGTATAAAAAAGGCAAAAACAAAACAAAAACAAAAACGAAACGTGATAAGTGAATTTAATGTAGAAGATAAATGATTAAGTGAAGGTAACAGATCACTTACATTGCATCTGTCTCCATATCTACAGAAACGAGTTTGCCTCCAATTTCGATAGATTTTCGATCTACAGTTGGAGGTCAAGCTTCGAAATAGGGTGAAGGAGGACCGAATTTAGCTACAAGAGATTGTAGATTGGGAGCTCTGATATCATATGTACTAAACCCAAGAAAAAATAGAGAAATAAGGTTATCATTTGCTTGACGGACGCCATGGGTGAACTGTGAGAGTGTAAAAAAAGCAAAAACAAAACAAAAACAAAAACAAAAACAAAACGTAATAAGTGAATTTAATGTGGAAGAGAAATGATTAAGTGAAGGCTACAGATCACTTACATTGCATCTGTCTCCATATCTGCAGAAACAAGTTTGCCTCTAATTTCGATAGATTTTCGATCTATAGTTTGGAGGTCGGGCTTCGAAATAGAGTGAAGGAGGACCAAAGTTAGCTACAAGAGATTGTAGATTGGGAGCTCTGATACCAAATGTTCTAAACCCAAGAAGAAAGAGAGAAATAAGATTATCATTTAGTTGATGGATGCCATGGGTGAAATGTGAAATTAAGAAGAAAAAAAAAAACAAAACGTAATAAATGAATTTAATGTAGAAGATAAACGAATAAATGAAAGCTACAGATCACTTACATTATTTCTGTCTTAATATCTGCATAAACGAGTTTGCCTCTAATTTTGACAGATTTTTGTCCTATAGTTTGGAGGTCGCGCTTCGAATTAGGGTGGAAGAGGACCGAAGTTATCTACAAGAGGCTGTAGATTGGGAGCTCGATCTAATTCCATATGTTCTAAACTAATAAGAAAGAGAAAAATAAGGTTATCATTTGAACTGTGAAAGTGAAAAAGAAAGAAAAAAAATAAAAATAAAAGCAAAAACAAAACGTAGTAAGTGAATTTAATGTAGAAGAAAAACGAATAAATGAAAGTTACAGATCACTTACATTACATCTGTCTCCATATCTACAGAAATGAGTTTGCCACTCATTTCGACAATAGGCTGCAGATTGGGAGCTCTGATACCATATGTTCTAAGCTCAAACAGAAAGAGATAAATAAGGTTATCATTTGCTTGACAGAAGCTGATAGGGGTGGTCGCATCGCCTGCAGTGGTTGTGGCATGACCTACACTGGTGGTTGTGGTGGAGTAGCATAGGCGTCGGGATAGCCGCAATAACCAAAGTAGCAGGGTGGTGGATTGGCGTAGCCGCCCAGGTAGCCGGGGGCTGGCGGTGGTAGGCCACGGGGATGGATAGTTGCTGACGGTGGTATCAAAGCTCCCAATAGGCTGCAGATTGGGAGCTCTGATACCATATGTTCTAAGCTCAAGCAGAAAGAGATAAATAAGATTATCATTTGCTTGACAGAAGCTGATAGGGGTGGTCGCATCGCCTGCAGTGGTTGTAGCATGACCTACACTGGTGGTTGTGGTGGAGTAGCATAGGCGCCGGGGTAGCCGCAATAACCAAAGTAGCAGGGTGGTGGATTGGCGTAGCCGCCCAGGTAGCCGGGGGTTGGCGGTGGTAGGCCACTGGGATGGAGAGGTACTAACGGTGGTGGTAGACCACTGGGATGGAGAGGTGTTGACGGTGGTGGTAGACCACTGGGATGGAGAGGTGCTGACAGTGGTTGAGGGGGAGGTGGCGGCTCAAAACCAGGCTCACAAATTTCAAGCACGCCATGGGCAAACTTGAAAAAAGAAAAAAGAAAAAACAAATTAAAAAACAAAATGCAATAATGAATTGGATGTAAAAGAGAAATGATTACATACCTTGCATCTTTTTCCAAATTTGCAGACTCGATTGTACCTCTAGTTCTGGCACATCCTGGTCTTATGTTTTGGATGCCGGGGTTCCAAACTGGGCGGAGGAGCACGGTGAATAGGCATCTGATAGAGAGGACGGTGAATAGGGGAACAGTGAACATGCATCTGATAGGGAGGACGGTGAATAGGGGAATGGTTATGGTTCATCATTCTTCTTTCCCTTCCCTTCTCTTCTTCCCCTTCTCCCACGCTTCCACTCTCCTACTCTCCTCTTCTTCCCCTTGTCCCACTCTTCTAGTCCTTTCTTTCTCAGACTATATATATAGGGAGCACAACATTACCAGAGTGAGTGAGCCTTGAGGTCCAAGGTTCAAGGCTTGGCTGACAAGGATAAAAATCCTCTGTTTTTTTTTTTAATCTTGTTTTTCTTTGTTTTGTTACCTGCAGAAGAGGACACATGGACATCTTTAAGTGAACGGTCCAGATGCTTGCTTGGTTGAAGGTCTACCAAAACCGGGTTGAGGTAAGTGAACCGGTCCGTATGAAGAATCAAACCAAGGTGGTTCAAATTTGAATTAAAACATCCAGAAACAGCCCTCTCCCTCTCTCGCACCACACTCTCTCTCCTCTCTCTGTCTCTCACACCTCTCTCTCTGCTAGATGAAGGAGAAGCTCTGCTAAGTGCTTCATCAAAGCTTGGTGAAGGTCGCTCTCACGAAGTAGAAGCTCCTACCCTAACTCGCTCTCGGTCGCTCTCACGAAGGGGTTTGCTTGTTATCCTAAGTCGATCTCTCTCTCTCTCTCTCTCTGCTCACGAAGTTGTCGCTGATACTCTCGATTTTATCTGTGTTACCCATTCTCACACCGAAGCTCTAAGATAGCGTTGTCACCTGGTTGGGGTTTGAATCGAAGCCATTCTCTCTTAGGGTTTGATTCAAATCGTTGGCATGTAAACCCTAAACGATTATGCCTTGTTAGGGTTAGGGTTTTTATTTTTTTCTATAATATTTTTGATATAGTGGGTGATTATATTGGTGATTCTGGTTTGATCTTGTTTTTATATTATACTAACAATCTTTTTTGTACATAAGGAGTCTTTAGCTCAAAATGGTAGAGCACCTGGGTAATGCCCAGGTTATGGTGATTCGAATCCACCAAGACTATGAACAATTGTATTTTGGATTGTTTTTTATTATCGTATTTTGTAATTTTGGGTCTAAGGCTGATCTCAACTCTCTCTTCTGAGTTATTAGATTTCTCCCTAACTTTGTCAAACAGCAACGCTAAGGCAATTGTTTGTTTTTGTCAAGTTTTAAATTTTACATCTTCCACCAAACCTACATTCCAGCTTAAGTAACACCAAACCTACATTCATAAAAATAAAAAATAAAAGATATATATAAAAGACCAGTAAAGAGATTCATCTTGATGTCCCTTCATCCATATCAACACAAGAACAGAACAGAACAACACCACCAAAAAAATAAAATAAAAGATATAATAAGTTAAAACACGTTTGGTATTTTGTTCAAAGTCTTGGTGGATTCGAACCACCATAACCTAGGCATTAACGTAGGTACTCTACCATTTGAGCTAAAGACTCCGTACCTGCACGAAAAATATGCTATGATATGGGAATATCAGTGACCGAGAGAAAAATGGCAACCTTAAAGGATAGTCATGGTACATATGTGCAACCCAAACTACCAAGAAGCATAACAGAGAATTATATTTGGGCCTACAAAGAATTGGTAATCTTTTACACGTCAAAGAAACAAAATGCAGACTTGAGGTTGTTTGAACACTACTGATATCATATGCAAAACACTATTTATATCAATAATTGTTACCAAATACAAAGTCTTGTCTACAGAGATGACAAACAAGAACAAAATAAAAACAATACCATATAATCTCCTCTACGTACTTGATAAAATTTTAAAATCTGAGTATAAAAGGGGTAACAGATAGAGGGGAGTGAGAATGTGTAACAGAGATAGAGAGAGAGAGAGAGAGTGTCGTGCAAGTGCTTCTAGCACGATAGCTTCAATATAACCAAACCAGAATCACCCAACAGTATTCAAAACCCTAACAGTCTTCAAGATCAAACCATAATCACCAGTAATCACCCAAAGTAGCAAAAATATTATAGATAAAAATAAAAACCCTAACCCTAATAAGCCACAACAGTTTAGGGTTTACCTGCCAACGATTTGATTCGAAACTGAACAGGGAATGGTTTAGATTAAAACCCTAACTAGGTTCGCGACCGAACAGACAGAGCTTCGGCGCGCGAGGAGTACTCAAACCCAGGAAAAATCGAGAGCCCTAGCGACTCTCTTCGTGAGAGAGAGAGAGAGAGAGAGAGAGAGTGTTCTCGAATCAACGGTATCTCTGTTACTTCACCTTCACGAGAGAGAGAGAGACAACAAATATTTTTCCCTTGTGAGCAGAGAGACCTTCGTGAGAGCGATTTTAAGGATTTTTCCTTCCTTCGTGAGCAGAGAGAGGTGTGACAGACAGTGAGATCCGGGAGAATGAGAGAGAATTGTGCAACCCGCGGGAGTTTTTAGGGTTGTTTTGATTCAAAAAGAGAGACCCAATCCCGGTTTGGTTCACTTGAATTAGTTGGTTCATCCAACCCCAAAGCAGATTTGCGTTGGATTCAACCTTAAAGCAATCTTGGCCGTCCACTTTTATCAATCCACGTGTCGTCTTCTGCAGGGGAAAAACAAAGTAAAACACAGACGAAGCAAAACAGAGGTTGGAGAGGGGAGTGAGAGAGCAGTTATGCATTTTTTTTTCTTTTTTTTGGCAAAACTCGTTTCTGTTAATGGAACTTTGTTAATTGGGCGGTTCCATTAACAAAAACGGTTCAATCGAATGTGTCCATTAGGTTTTGTAAGGGTGTCAATTGCATGGTTCGGTTTGGTTTCGGTCAGCCTGAATTGGTTTCTATCTAGGAATGAGGGAGACCAAAACCAATCCATTAAGGAGCTTTGGTTTTTGGTTGGTTTTGATTTCGGTCCGATTTGGTTTCGATTTATTTCGATTTTTCAATATAGGTTAATACCAGCTTAGATTGGTTTATTATTGGGCTTAAACCATAATGGAATTTTATATTCATAACTTAGAGTGACAAGATTTGACCAAAAAAACAACTAAATTATGGTTTATCGTTGTGAGGGAGCTTATATTAAAACCAATGGATAACAAATTACTAAGAAGATAACTAATATTAAAATCACAAAATGAATCCTATTATCCCCAATCATTCATTTAAGGTGGACCATAACCAAATTGAGAACCGACTCTATTCCATATTTAGATACTCAAGCTGATTCAATTTGGCTCGATTCGATTTCGGTTCCAATTCGGTTATGATATGCAATTTTAATTCAGTTATGAAAACGGTTCCACTTTTGAACCATGAGTATGATAGATCAAAGGCCATATTGGGCTCAAGCTATGGGCCTTATGGCCAGTGTTAACTCCAAAATTGTCTTAGCAGGTAAATATGTGACGATAAATTACAAAAAACACTCTTGAATTTTCAAAATTGAATATTGAAAAAATCCTACTTGAGTCCTAACAATACTACTATACTAGAGTTTTTTTCTTTATTTTGATTTTAAGACAATTCGGCTCTGTTTTAGTCCAAACCGAAAATTCTTACACTTGAAATTGAAATCGAACAAATCCGAGGAGCATACTCACATAGTCAAACTGAATTTAATTCGATTCGATTCGACTCAATATTGGTTTCGGTATTCAATTTTGATTACTAATTGACACCCTTTCTTATACCTATTGCCCACAATCTTTTTCTTACAGGTAAAATTGGAACATACAAACTAGAGTGGGTTGTATTGCGGAGGTGTTCCTTCAACGAAAGAGGAAGAAGGTGAAATGATGAAGAGAAAACAAAGGAGAGAAAGAAGAGTGGTGTTACGGGTCCCACATATGGCTTCAGCAATCGAGGAGCTAAAAATTTCTTTCAAGTACAAAGAAACGGTTAATAAATAGAAAACCGACTGAAAATATAAGCCACTAATGGAGGCATGACAGCGGCTTAGATTATTCATAAAAGGATCAATGGTCCAAATTAAATGTGGTGTTTATAAGTTGCAAACGCTTAAATGTTGTCAAAGGAATGAATTGAACTCTATTTGATCTCTATCATAAGGGTAAAAGGTTTCAAGCCAAAAGAAACAGACAAAATAAAATAAAATTAGGTGCCTCATAGAATATAGATTGGCATGACAACCTTAGAGTTAACCCTATCTAATCTCAATTGAAGAAATGAATTTGAGGAAGGGATGAGGATACCAGCTTCATTTTGCCCTACTCAAGCTAGTTAGTTAAAACAGGACAATGGAAAAAGATGTGTTCCATATGGATGTGTTTTAAATGAATCAAAACATGAACGGAATGAAAAAAAAAAAAAAAAAAAAAAAAAAACTAGAATAGAGGATACATGCTTTTTAAACTTCTAAATTTGAAGAATATGTGCCAAGAAAGCGTTTGAAATTAATGAATAATATTTAATGTGGTGATTATTTCATGGATGATTCAATTTTCATTTATGTGAACCCTAGACCTTCCTAACCTAAGTCAATCCAAGAAAATCTTGGAATTTTAAGTAAGGAAGAAAATACTCACTCTCCATGGCAAAAACGACTGAGGAGGAGATAAGAAAATGAGCTCAAATCCCTTGACCCCAGTTATACTTGAGGGAATCCCCAGAGTCTACCACACAAATAATGCCATAAGCACCTAACCCGACGGACCGTGCCACTTGGCCGATGTTGGCTGAAGCTTGACAGATACGGGCAAAGTTAAAAAAAAAAAAAAAAAAAATGGAAAGAAAG
>NC_056559.1:31070898-31082915 GCF_013358625.1 Macadamia integrifolia | reverse complement strand
AAAGAAGAAAGAAAGAAAGAAATAGGTGGATATTTTCCCATACCCACGGGCCCATGACAAATTTGAACAATCCACTACCCACTTATTTTGGCTAAAGATTAAAATAATAATAATAATAAAAGGTTAAAGGGTTTTAATTCTAAAACAATTCTAGATGAATTTTCAAATTATTCTGAATCATGAAATGTGGTTACGAAAGGAATTAATTAACTTGGGCCGGATCCGACACGGAATATCTGAACCCAAACCGTGCATAGGCCGTCCCAGTGTGTTACCCAATCCGCCAGCAGCGGATTGGACTCTTTGTTTATGGGAGGTGCACCCCGACTGGGTGAGGAAGATTCTACCACGCTTTCAATTAGGAAGGAAGGCCAAGTGGCCTGGAGATTACTTTTTTGCTGGAAATTGAATTTGTGTTAGGACTTAGGTAACTAAAACCAAAAGATACGTGAGATGAGAGAGGGTATCCCATAAGAGAACTTTTAGGAGAATACTCAAGGATGTGTTTGGTATGCATTCTTGGAACACATTCTGAAGTGTTAAAAACATTGTTTGGTTTTAGAACACGATCAAAAATGCAACCATTTCATTCTCAAAATTCTATAACACGATAAAAAATGCAACACATTCTGAAATGGAATATTTTCCCATTCTATATTGTGCATTCTCCATGCTCCAACTCTTGGCACAACTCGATGAATATAGCTCCACCACTAATCTTATAAAAGGCACCTTTTCTCTCAAGGAATAACATCACATTCTTTCAAATCTCAAAAAGCTACTTTTCTATCCGTCTCTAAAAACCGCTTCTCCCAAAGAATTCCACCGAAGAAAATGAACCTAAAGACGGAGGGTTTCACCATTTCTTGGGACTTGAGGATCAATTTAAGCAATACTATCTAAGGAACCATTCAAAATTTTATATTTTTATTTGAGAGTTATTGATGTAACATTGTCTAAGATTTTCACCAAAGAGATTCCGCCCATAAGATGTTTGATAAAATGTTTGAGCATTCTGACATAAAAAATACATGTTAAACAAACATTTTATCCAAACAATATTCTCATTCTCAGTTAAGAACACATTCCGTAGTTTCAGAATGGGAATGCATACCAAACACAGCCTTAGCTTCCTTTCTTATTACTTAACTTTTAAGTCACTCAAATATAACTACATCCATAGTTACATAATTGAACCTATTATAATAGATAACACAATCAATCACCTAAGAGAACGGGTTCTTAATTTCTTATAAAAGAAGGAGAGACAAAGGAAAAATCAAAAAATTTAGAGCTTGGAAATAAGAGAGTACTTTTAGAGGATCATGGCTTTAAAACTGGAGTAAAGGTAAAATGATAATAAATATTTTTAATTTTGTGGGTTTTCAGATGGTTTGACTAAGAAAGAAGGGAGGCTTGGTACGAATGAAAAGAGAGAGCATGACACCTCACGGAAAAATCAAAAGGAAAGCTTCATTGGAAGCAAGGATTAAAGTATCGGTATCGATTGTCGTATTGGTTGATCAAAATTAAGATACGTATAGGAGGGTATCGTATCGTATCGGAGATACACTAAGATACGCTAAAGATATGCATATATATGGATATGAAACAACTTTCTAAATACTTTTACATAAAAAATTTGTTAAAAAAAACTATTGATAACATGTATTATGCATAAGCACTAAATTGAGGGTATCGCACTAAAAATTCAAGGTTTGCAGTTGTCCCATAAATGTAAAATCCTTGTTCCCAACCTTGATTTCCACTTTAGTTAGAGAGAAATATGGCTGGCAGCAACTTTAGAAGAAAAACCCTCAAAAAATCGTGTTTTCTGAAAAAATACTCATCTTGGCCATTATATGACCGTAGCTCACCGTGTCAGTACATACCGATACGTACTGATACTCACCGATACGTACTGATCGATATATACCGATACTCACCGATATGTACTGATACTTATCGATATGTACCGAACGATACATACAAATACTCACCGATACATACCAAAATGTATATTTCACCTCGATTTTATATTTTTCATAGAGTATTAGTACGTATCAATAGTGTATTGGTGCATATCGGTATATATTGTAGGATATATATCGATACGAAATGATTTTAAAAATTTCATGTATCGTATCGGTGTGTATTGTATCGACAGAATAAATTTAAGATACGTATCAGAGGGTATCATATCGATATCGGAGATACTTTAAACCATGATTGGAATAGGATCTTGATTGATTTCCCGAACAACAGAGTTTCATTCAATTGCCAGGAACAAAGAACAGAGGTGATTCGGTTGGCAAAAGATCAAAGCTGAAAAGCAATCGAAATGGAAAGAATCAATGTGGAGAAAATGGAGTGGATACCTGGAGGGCAACCTAACCTACACACTTACACCTAATAACCTCAAGTATCTTTTGTTGTCGACTGGATGGACATTCATTTCTCAAAAAGGTCTCAGTGATCTCCAATATTTCTCTCCATCAGGTTCTGCTTATAGATCTCTGCCCAAAACTATGGAGGCCTTTTCTCTTGATGGTTCTGAGTTCAGAAAGAAGGAACAGTGCTCATACCGATCAGCGCACAGTGGTCTCATTTGCAGCTACTCAAATATTCATGAACATTCTTTAGCAAATCCTTTGATGTTGAGTGGATATAAATGGGAACCCAAGGGGTAACTCAGTTGGTGAACAATGAATTTAGTGCAAGTCGTAAACTTGGATGTTTAGTGGTTTTCACTATTTTTAGTGAAAATTGAAAGGTTCTCATTCAACCCCGGTCAGTATGGGCCCGCCTGACTAGTCAGGCTAAAGAATTGGATACCTGTTGTTAGCTAAAAAAAAAGAATAGATATAAATGGATTAATGCTCTCTCTCTCTTTCTCTCAAAGACACACGTGTAAATGCAAATGTAATTTTGCTATATGATGCCAATCCATTGTAGCGGATGGTTGTGTGGTTGATCCCAATCTAACGTTCCTCAGATCTGAGGTAACACAGTCTCTAAATTCGTCATTCCTTCATAATTATTGTAGAAGGAATCGAGTTGTTTGTTGTAATTAAGATATTTATTTTAAATTAGTTTATCGTTATCACTTCTATAGATGGAATCGAGTTTCCCATTGTAACAAAATCTCTATGTATTTAATTTTCTTCAAACTCTTGAGTCTTCCAAATCAACCTCTCTCTCTCTCTCTCTCTCTCTCTCTCTACCCCTTCTGTCTAGCTTATATCCGTCTTTCTTTTTCAGTGACACTGCGATCAATCGAGTAGGTATTTATATTTACTTAATTCCAAGTATTCTCTATTCTGTTCTCCGTCTCTCATATCCAGTTTTCTTTTTCTCTGTTCTCATATATATATTTCTTCTTTTTCTCTATTCTCATATATATATTTCTTTTCTTGAGTTCCTGACCAGGAGGGGATTGAAGCAGTAGTGTATATAGGAAAAGACCACAGGCATCTAGAGGGAAGTAGGTATTTATATTTGCTTAAACTTTGTTTGTTAATTTGATTGGATGAAATCTGAACACTATTAGGTTTCTCTTATGTGTGTTAGCCTTCTTCAGCTTCTTTTGTCTGTATTCTGATGTTATCTTCTTTCGGTTTAATCTTATATTTTTTATAAAATATTGTAGTGAGGTATTTTTTTTTCAAATCTTAGAGTTACACAAGGAACTAGGATGACTAAGCGGTTGTAAGTTGTAACCCTATTCTTCATTGATTACATCAATACTGATATTAATTAGGTCATTGCTGACTAGGAGTGTTTTGGATGTTGGTTTTCTATGGGGCTTTTTTTTTTTTTTTTTTAGTTATTTAAACATACAATTAACTTCTCCTCTTTTAATTAATATTTTCATCTAGTTAACATACAATTGCTTTCTTTTCTTGTGCAGTTGTGCAGTTTGATCATGAAGAGAGTTAATGTCATGGTTTCTACTATGCAAACTCCCAAAAAAGGAAAATTTATGCCTACCATTGGGGACTGGTCTGCCCTTGAATATGATCTAATGGAACTCATCTTTGATAAATTGACTCTCTTTGATAAATTTACTCTCTCCGATCATTATCACTTTGCTTCTGTATGCTCCTCATGGCGATCATTTGTAGTCAATAATCGCTGTCCTCGTCAACTTCTATTTGATTTTTTTCCACCATATTATAAATTCCGACTAATCTTTAGTTTTTTAAGTGGCAAGATTTATAATTTTAAACCCTCACAGATTCACCAAATGGAGTGTTGTGGATCTTCTGAAGGCTGGTTAATTATGGTGGACGATGGATTCGATGGAGAGATTCAGCTATTCAATCCTGTTTCTAAACGTGGAATTCAACTTCCTTCTCTTTCCACAATATTCTTATCATCTTATCCTGATCATGATCCTCATCAACTCACAAGCGGTTGTTTCGAGCCTCGTTTCATCTATAAGTCAGTTCTATCTTCAGACCCTCGAATGACAAAAGACTATGTTGTGGTGGCCATTGTTACCGATAAGAAAAAATTGGTCTATTACAAAGCAGGAGGAGGAAGACCATATAGCTATAGGTGGATTAGTATGGCAACACAATGGGATTGTTTTCAAGATGTTATATATCACAAGGGGAAATTCTATGCCGTTAGTAGTAATGGACCTGTAATAACTTTCGAGTTTAGTAGTTCTGAATTTCCAATCATTACAGAGATCATTCCTAGGCCACGAGGAAAAGGAAGAAGATGCGATCGTTATTATTTGGTGGAATTACTAGGTGAACTATTGTTAGTTTTATGTCACTTCAGGTGGCTTCTTGAGGAAGTACTTGATGATAACGATAATGATGACCATGACATCTTCGTCACCTTTGACACTGGGCGGACAGAAGATGGATTTAAAAATTACAAGTTTGATGTTTTCAAATTGGATGAGAGCAAGAGGGAGTGGATACAAATGAAGAGTATTGGTGATAACATTTTGATTTTGGGAAATTGCTACTCAGTGTCACTGCCTGCCCATTACTATCAAGGTGACAAGGGAAATTCCATCCGTATTAAGGAAGACCTCACTGCTGTTATTCAAATTAAGTCTCCTTCTAGTTGGACTATTCCTACATTTCGTGTGTTTACACCTAAAACAATGGTAGATTTGAAATATTTATCTCAATAATCATAAAATTTGTTTGTTATTTTGAATTCTCTGAGATT
Organism: Macadamia integrifolia; assembly: GCF_013358625.1. Taxonomy (NCBI): domain Eukaryota; kingdom Viridiplantae; phylum Streptophyta; class Magnoliopsida; order Proteales; family Proteaceae; genus Macadamia; species Macadamia integrifolia. The sequence goes on along the minus strand of NC_056559.1, from coordinate 31,077,722 downwards.
TTAATTAACTTTTTAAATAACTATATATATTTCTGGACTTACTTTGACTCTCATGTCCACTTGGGAATATATGTGATTTTGACATTTATGTTCTTACATAGAATCCACTGTGGTAATCCACTGCTTTCACAACTTTTGATCACAAAAAAAGAAGAAGAAAAAGAGTTATACAGAGAGCCCACAGCAAGAAGAGATCAAAAGGACTACAACATGTTATAGTCTCAGGAGCTAATAAACTAGTTGAAGGTCGCTGTGGGGACTTTTTATTGATTTGATTTATGCAGTCTATTGGAACAATTTATGTCTGTAAACAATATTAAACACGATTGGTTTTTATATGGGTGTGGCAGCTATATTAGATAAACATTCCATTATGATGAGTAATGAAGTAGTGTGGGATTCTTTTTGAACATGTTATTCTCGGCTTCTATTATTTTCTTTTCATTCACACCAGTGGATTGGCTGATTTGATTTTATCTTCTTCATAGTGAATTGGTTGATTTGATTTTGGATTGTAACAACCTCTTCATAGAGTTGAGCCATATGAAGGGGGGAGAGTGATAGAGTTAATTGTCTCTCTTGGCTTGGGGTAAGGCAGGTTATGTCCCCCTTTGTTTTTTATTAGATTTAACTTTAATATAATTCTAGGGGATTCTCTGGGTCTCAGATATTATTCGGGTTTAAAAAAAACTTCTTTGGCCCTCGGTTGTGATTGATCAATGGTTAGAAAAGATGGGTCTCAATTTGGTCAGTTGTTGATAAGGTTTTAGGTATCGACATTGGATTTTGGTGATATGGTATGTATAGAGACTGTAAAACTATCAAAATATGGTACGACTTCCATATTCTAGTATGACTTCAAATAGAATAATTGTTTGGAATACCAAGATTTATGTAACCAAACCTTATTTAGGAGGGATGTTTTCTGTTGATTGATCAATTCATTTTTAGATTTTTTTTTTTTACTTTATTATTATTTTTCTCTCACTAATCCATGTATCCGAACCTTTTCAATTGGGAAGAGACTAAAGGAAAAATGAATGCCACCTCTTAGTGTGTACTTGTGCCAAGACACAGTGGGTCCAGAAAGACTATGTTACCATGTGCTAAAGATGCTTGCATACACCCTCCCATTGGCTGCTCTCACTAGCATGTACCTGCACTAGGAGGTAGCATTTTCTTGTCTAAGACTGAACTATTACTAGGAGGAAGCATTTTCTTGTCTAAGACTGAACTATTATTGTTGTTGTTGGTATTGTATCAGTATTCTCCCATACCGATTCCTAAGATCTTGGTTGCTGAAGAACCATGTCAACTATCAAGTTAATCAAATTTGGAACAATCGTCATATGGGCTATTCAACTTAAGATTTGACCCAAGAGGTTGAACGAAAAATATCCCCTCTAGTAGGGCGAGCTACCTTGCGCGCATCCAACGGACGAGATTTTCTTGAGTGCACACCCATGTGTTGGGGTGTATGCTAGACTCTCACAGCCATTGGATATGCAATAGGGGGTGCCTAGCCCTACTGGAGATAATCTGGATCCATTAGTGACTTGAAATGTTTACTGAGGAACATTGGTACAAAAGGAAACGTGATTCAAGCTTGGTTTTAGTGCATGATATCGTCAGCCATATCAAAAATTGATATGGTATCAAAGTACTACAACAAGGGATTGACAGAACAATGATGATAACCCCAAGGGGTTAGCATAGTTGGCTTGGAGGGGACACAGTACTCCGCCTCAGGAAGCGAGGTCCCACAATCAAACCTTCGTCGCTGCACCTGACTTCTTGGGGCCATCGCATAAGAGTTTCCATCTTTGACTGACCCAGTCCTGTGTAAGCAGTATCATAGTGACCCTAGGGATTGGTTAGGTCAAAGATCCAGACACCCTTGGTATCCAAAAAAAAAAAAAAAATGACAGAGCAATGCAGATAAGAAGCATGCATATAGACATATAGGGTGCTAGTAAATTAACTGGTTTGAGGTGGCTGTGGGGACTTTTTATTTCTCTCTTTGATTTGATTTATTCACTCTATTAAAACAATTTATGTATGCAATGAATGGTTTTATATGGGTGTGGTAACTATGTTAGTAAAACATGCTAGATGAGTAAGTAATATGATATTCTCTTTGAGAACTCTTTGAACATGTTACATAAGTTTGTGAACAGAGGATGATTTACTAGTTATGCTTGGAAGAGATTCAAAATAGAGCTGAAAAATAGTCGTTTATATAAGCAGTAGAGAATAAGAAAAAGATAAGATGAACTTTCCATGAGAATCTACAATGGAACTCTTTGAATCTACTAAGAATCACAATCAATCCACCATGAGTGATAATAGTAGGAATTGGAAAATTTGAATCCACATTCTGAGATTTCATAAACCCAAAACTGAGATATTTTCAAAATAGACATTTGCACAACCCCACCCCACACCCAAAAAAAAAAAAAATCTGTCGCTTTTAGAAAACAACTCCAGATGAGCCCAAAACCTTTTGCATCAATTCAAGCTTAAATCCCAACCTGGGTGGGTTCAAAACCTTTCTCAATGGATGCCTTGACTGCATCCAGAACTAGTTGTGTCTTCCTGCTGATGCTGAGCCACCTACTCTCTGTTTGAGAACCACACTCTTTTATACTTCTCACCAACCTTAAGAACTCCCTCACCATGCATATCTCCTGAGGGAGATCAGTTGTGACCACATGCTCCATGAATCCGGTCTTAGAAGCAAGAGAAAATGAAGCAGATTTCTCTTCATAAGGGATAATAAAATCATGAACTTTTAGTGTTCCTTTTGTTCCAACTGCAGTTATATCCATGGCCATATTAGAAAGGAATGAGCAATAGAAAGTTGCTGTCTTTCCATCCTCCCACTGTAAAGATGATCCACAAGCCAGGACCACTCCTGATTCATTGAGAACAGAACCATGGAGGGCAGTCACTGTGTTGGGAAGAACATAATCACAAGCCCACAATATTGACCTGATGCAGTACCACCCAGCATCACCAAGAGCCCCAAGGCCATCAAGATCTGGCTTTACCCTGATGTCATTCTTAAGAAAATCATCATTAGCAGCAAATGAAAAGAAGCTGTGAACCTGCCAGAACAAAAGATGTCACTTCTCTTTTAGGATAATCCATGATCAACACTAAAACAAGCTACTATAAAGGAATTTCTATGAAAAATTGTCTTCATTTTGCTGGAATTATGGATCAGACTCCTTGCTGAGCGTTTTTGGTCATTGAATGTGCGCTGCACACCTTGGAATGCTACAGACAATCTCAATCTGGGTAATATATATGCTAAAAAGGTGACATTATTGCCAAGGTTATAGGTATCGATATCCGTACCACTCTTGATGATACCTATACTAGACCGATAGAGGTCCGGCCATATAAGGCGTATTCAAAAATAGACCATTTTTTATCAATACAAAAATTTCCATATAAGTATCATTATTCGATGATACCAATATATATTGTTGATATATCGATACTATATTGATACTTGGAACCATGATTACAACAAATACGAATTAATGATAAAGGAAAGATAAATGCATAATATATATAAACATTATAACCATAATAGGAATAGGACCAACTAAAAGGACTAAAGAATATATATAAACATTATTTTGTCACTTGAAAATTTCAAAATGGATTGACATTTGATATGAAAGTAGAGAATCTTGGGATCTAGATATACACAAAATTTAACCCCACCTAAACTATCTCATGGTAGTAGATGTATTATTCTACTTCCAAGTGAGTTCGTGTCAAGCCCCCATTCCATCTTCTACCAATACCTAACAGATTTATATTTTAAGTAATTCACCCCTCCCAGTGCTTTTCCAGGATCCCGACATGGTATAGCTGAGATACAGACAGGATATGTTTTTTTAACAAGTTACTGGTCCTCTACCTAAACAACTTCCCCTCATTTTTCCACCTATTGGTCATTTTTATATTATTTTTTACATAAAAATGGGTAAAATTAAATTTTAACCTAAATAATTTTACCACGTTACTGGTCCTCTACCTAAACAACTTCCCCTCATCCTAAGGATGTGTTTGTTATGCATTCTCATTCTGACAATGTGCATTCCCATTCTGATAATGTGAAATGCAATGCATATTAGTAAAAGATACGTTATTAGATTTTTGGGCGTTCAAGCATTTCATCAAACACCTAATGGGTGTCTAATCTTCAGCAAAAAAGATCTCAATTCTCAATTCAATAGATGACGAGGGGTTTTGGTGTGAGAAACAAAAGGTGAAAATGATTTATCTCAAAATCGATCGAAGTCACTGTAAATTGCAGTGGCATCAAAGAAAACCCTTGCCACGAATTTCAACTGGGATATCTAAAAACAATACCAAGGATATGGTCGTGGATCAATACATATCGAGAAGAAGGGATGGCAAGAGGAATTAATCAAAGCACCCACTTCTGAAAGCCAATCGTAGGCACCCACCATTTGATTAGACAAAGCGAAGATAAAAGAGAGAAAATGAAAAATAGAAACAAAAGCCAACAACTCCGTTTTAGAGAAAAAGAAACCCTGTAACCCACCTTCCTAATCCAACATACAGCCTCTCCACCAATCCCCACATCCATGGTTTAGTGTCTAATGGTTCTATATTAGCCAAGCATCCCAACACCAAACCCCCAAAACCCATCACCTTCAAAATCTACAAACGATATGACATTGTTGTTTTTTCGCACAAAGAGGGTTAGAGGTTGAGCAATCAAAAGGTTCAAAACTGAGTGCCAATTACACAATTTAAAATCTAAGAAGCCTTTCTTGCCTCCACAAATCTCATCAAAATTTTTTATTAGAGAAAACAGAGATCTTCTCAAAGGTTAATAGGTTACAGATGAATGGGATGAGCGACTTCCAATATCAAAACCCAAAACCCAAAATCCAACAAAAAGAGATTTGCAGAGACAAAGTAAAGACTCAAGTTTGTTGATGAGTATTACTGGAGGAAAGGCCTTGTGTAGATGCTTTTGTCGGCGGTGGCGAAGTAAGGGGTGAAGACGGACAGGGTCAAGTGGGATCGAGAACCAGAAAGAGAATGTGGAATGGGGCTTTCGGCCCGGCATTCTTGATTCCATTCTAGGAATTGAGAATGAGAATACATACCAAATAACATTTTTATTGGTCCAAAATGCATTCTACACCCAGAATACGTTCTGAGAACGCAAACGAAACATGTCCTTAATTTCCTTATCGGCCCAGTCCAGCATATAAAAATCCTAGTTCTGGCCCAAATTCTGTGCTCAAAATCCGAACCCTTGTCCAACTCATGGCAGACTTTGGGTGGGTTGATGCTCATTGGATCAAACTGGCACTCTAGCAGTAAGCTATGAAACAGTTCCGTAAATTGGTTAAGGGTGTCAAATCAGAACCTAAATCGAAAACTAAATCCAGTTCCATACCGAATACCATGAATCGAATCCAACCCATTATAATATGATTAAATCTTGGATCTGAAATAAGTATTTATAATTTGGTTCGGTTCGGGTCTGGATTTATGCCAAGAACCATCGGATCTAACTGAAATATGACCGTATAACTTAATGTCACTTTTTCCTCTTTAACTAAAAACTTGACGTAAGTTATATGGAAGCCCAACATAATTAATCACCTAAATGATAAATCATCTTATAGAGTTACAATTATAGTCCAACTGTAAAACCCTCTTTTTTTTTTAAGTTTTTGTTGCCTTAGGACTCATGAACCATGAGTTAAATAATCTACTTAATTGTAACTCTTCAAGTTTGAAGTGTTCTATTCTTCCTCTTCTCACGATTAGCATAGCAGCGACTCTTTGTCTTAGACAAAATTACAGTGGCTGAAAGCATCCCTTCTTCTTTTTCTCATGATTTTCTGGGGGCTAATCAGTCAATTCTTCTCAAAAACATTTCACAGGTCGGTTTTCCATCTCCTACAATGTTGCACTTAGTTGATTCTCAATCTCTAATAGTGTTGCAGCTTTTTGTGTGAGCTTTTTTATATTTCTGATGCATATGTGTTTTTTCTTGAAATGGAACTTGAAAATTATTGTTATTTATTTATAGATATAATGTTGGGACTCATCCGATTGCCACATTGCAGATAATTGGGTGTTTGAGACAAATCTCAATGGGCCATTGAGCTAGGGACCTTTTCCGTTGTTTATTGTTTGTTCCTGAATAGGAACTAGAACCGGATAGATCAGGTACAAGTACCAATTTTCAAAACTGAAACAAGACTTGATTCGGTTCTAGATCACATTAACAGTCCTTTGAACCAAAACTAGAACCAGACCGAATACTTGGTTTTAGACCGAACCATGTGAAGAAGAGAAAGATAGGGAGACGGAATGCTAGTGTATACTCCAGTGCCGGCTCAAAGAATCTGATCCCTTAATACCCCGATTCATTAAAATTTGGATTGGGATGGTCAGTCTCGATTGGAGTGGATGGTATTATCTTTGACTGATCTTCGTGCTTAACATTTCCAATCTTAATATATAGTTACAATCTAAAGATAAAAATATAATAAAAATTAATTTTATTTAAAAAAAGATAAATCTAAATTGATATCAAAACAGTATCGACTTTGATGGATCTTGAGTTTTTAGAACCTTACCCCAACTGTTTGGAGAGATTTTGGTGATTCTTACAGATTCATTGCCCCACCATCGGACATTCCCACGGATGCTAAAGTAACCTATCGTCCCATTTTATCATTTTGATCGTTCACCCACCAACATTAGTGGGACCCATCCCCACAACTATCCTATCCCAGGTTCCCAGCCCACAC
>NC_056559.1:31061973-31070827 GCF_013358625.1 Macadamia integrifolia | reverse complement strand
GGGGCGGGGGGGGAGGATCAGCCCATAGTCATGGGCTCTCTTTTCTTTCTTTCTTTTTTGGTTAAAATATAGTACGGGAGGGGCAACGTTCCTTCTCAAAATTCTTCTTAGGGAAAAATCAAATTTAGATAACCGGATAATCGCAAGAAGAAAATGCCTTGAAATATCTAGTTAGCTACGCTTGATCAACATCTCTGTCTCTCTCTCTCTCAGGGCGGTACAGAGAAAAAACAAGCTAGACTTAAACAAACCTTCAAAATTACCCTTTCCCAAATCCCCAGCTCAGCACATAATAAACCCCCAATTCCCCCTATATTAACCCATCTAAGCAGACTTAGAACCCACAAAGAAAAATCATAATTTACCCTTTCCAAAAGTATGATATTAAGGATATGATCTTAAGTTAATCATATAAAGAAGAAATTAAGATGAAAGAAACTTGCCGTTTTGAGGTGACCGAAACGCTGCTTATCGGAGAGGAATTCCTTCATTTTGGAAGTCCTAGGGTGGTGCATCCACAAGGTTCCATCCATGAACTGCACTCCATTGGCCTCACAGGCCTCCACGATCTGATCGAACTCAGTCACGTTCAAGGCCACGGGCTTCTCCAAAAGAAAGTGCTTCTTCTTCTTCGCAGCCAGCACCGCCCACCGCAAGTGCAGTTTTGGTGGAAGAGGCACATACACTGCATCTACATCTGGATCATCAAGAACAGCTTCGTAGCTGCCGTAGATCTTCGCCGACGGAGGAACCCCGCTCTCCGCAGCGAATTTCTTGGCCTCGTCGAAGGAATCGCTGCCAACGGCTTCGATGGTCGAGTTGGGAGAGAGTGTTATAGCTCTCGATAGCTTCTTGGATAGCTTGCGCGATACTTCTGCACATCCCAGAATTCCGAATCGGATTGGCGTTTCTGCCATGTCTGTAACAGATCCGAGATTGGGACGAAGAGAGACAATGGTTTGTAGTCGACGATATTTGATTACTGTGGGTTGTTTGCTTGACTTGTTTTAACACCATCACTTGCTCCGCTGGACCCAGGATTTCGATTTAATCCACCCTTATATCCGGTCTGTGCTGGTTTTGGTCAGACCTAATCTGTCTCTCCATTTTAGGATTTTATTCATTTAAGTAATCGGTCATCATATGTTATGTATAGTCTCAATCATAGTTAGGTGAAGTATCAATTTTTAATTTGATTACTATTAACTGGATTAAACAGACCTTAAATGACCTATTGAGCCATTTATCTCTAAACGAACTCTTAGGTGGTTGGTATCTATCGTGCTGCACCCTTGCACCATGAATGTCAGAATATTATTGATTCAAAATTTGAACCGGCACATTTAACGAATAGTTTAAGCCAATCCCGGGTTTCTCCAATCAGGTTCGATCGATTTAACCGATGTGGGTCTAGAATATTATACATTTGCATCATCAGATGGAAGGCCCCTAGACTCTGGACTATTTCCTTGTATTCTTTATTTTGTTTTATTTCTTAAAAATAAAAAATTCAAAAGACATAAGGGCCAGAACCGCTTTGGCCTACTCGATCGTGGCACAGTTTGATGGGGTATATAGAACTTAATGGGATTTGAGAAATCTCAGATCTAGGATTGTTATTATTATAGCAATAATGGCAACAAACAATAAGCACCTTACATTTTAAGAGAGATAAGGAATCCATTGTGAATATATAGAATAATATCTCAATTAGCCAAGTGTCAATATTTGAAAGCTTAATTAATCAAATATCGAATTTGAATATTTGTGCCCATAATATTTCAATATATCCTCCAGGGTCTTGTAGGTCTTCACTTTTTTTCGAAAGATCTTTTTGCCGTTGTGTCCGATTTCTTACCATCGTTGTATTGGATATTAAGGTGCCTTTCTTTCCTTTTATCTTTCATGATACTTAGGAAGAGGAAGTAGATACAGCAAGAAGGAATGTGGGTTTTTTGGATTAGTTTAGATCTATTATTTGTACGATCAATCATCATCCAACACATTTTTCACTCTCTGTCATTACAAGGGTGAAGAGGGATATATTTAAAATCAAAAAGACAAGTGTTGGATGTTGAGATGCACAACTAAGTGAATCATACAAGTAGTTGATCCTCTCTATTTTTTAGCACCATAGCTCACTAACTACGAGACAGTTGTTGTTGTGGATATTGTGTCTTTATTTCTTATCTGCATAAAAAAAGAAAAGAAAAAAATCCTCTCTAATTGTGCGATCCTTATGTTAGTACAAGACCAATGAGGTGGCGCACATGGTCATCAATAGCGGGTGATTTTTGGATTTCACATGGATGGGGCATTATTTTTCCACCCCTGTGTCCTAGCATAGGAACAGCATAACCAATCATGTCCTTGACATTGTGGGTATTTTCCCAACAGGGTAATAGCCTAATGGTAATGGTAGGAAGCTCTTGTCCCATCATCGCTCAAGTTGGCTGATTGTTGGTTAAAATCGATACATCCCATTGTCGTTTGTTGATCTTGCGAAAACATTGTTTGTCATATGAAGGCTTCAGCCCCGGGCTTATGATCACTATTATAGAACACCATTTTTCTTTACTCTCTCAGAGAAAAAAAAAAAAAGACATTGTGGATATTTTACCTAACTAAAATTGGTTTTTTTTGGTAAAGCCTAACTAAAAATAGGTCACAATACCTTTTGTAATGTAAATAGGTTACAACTTAGACAAACCCACTATATATTAAGATGAATTAAAATTGAAAGGGCTTCCTACGTACTTATAGTCAAAAGGCAACAAATGATCAAATAAGAATGGAATAGTAAAAGAGTCTCATCAATCTCCAGCTCAAGCTCCAACCTGAACAGGCTCGAAACCTTTATCAATAGATGCCTTAACTGCATCAAGAATCAATTGTGTCTTCCTGCTCATGCTGGGCCACTTACTCTCTGGTTTGGAACCATTTTCTTTTATACTTTTCACCAACCTAGACAACTCCCTCACCATGCATACCTCTTGAGAGAGATCAGTTGTGACCACATTTTGAGAAGGCAATGCACGCTCTTTGAATCCAATCTGACAAATGGTAGAAAATGAAGCAGATTTCTCATCAAAAGGGATAATAAAATCATGAACATGTAGAGTTCCTTTCGTTCCAACTGCAGTTATATCCATGGTTAAATGGGAAAGGAATGAACAATGGAAAGTTGCTGTCTTTCCATCCTCCCATTGTAAAGAAGATCCACAAGCCAAGATCACTCCTGCTTCATTGATAACAGGTCCATGGAGGGCAGTCACTGTCTTGGGTAGTTCATCGTTAGTAGCCCATAGTATTGATCTGATGCAGTACCACCCAGCATCACCTAGAGCCCCAAGGCCATCAAGACCTGGCTTTACTCGGATATTATTCTTGAGAAAATAATCATCACCAGGAAATGAAAAAAAGCTCTGAACCTGCCATAACATGAGGAGTCACCTTTCTTTTACGATAATTGGTGATCATCGACACTAACCGCTACTTTATAAAAGATTATTTTTTTTTATTAAGATTTTCTTCCAAGGTGAGGGCATGCTGAGACCAGCTCCCTATTTTTTATATTAAATCATTATTTAGTTAATCCTATGAGGCGTTTGACGAGAATGGTTCTTATATGGTTCCTGATATCCATATAAAATCCACTCAATGTTAAAACCTATGATAAGAAAAGAGAGAATGAGTGGATTTCATGTGTGGATCACACACTGTACAAATTACAATGATTCTCGTGCGAGAACCTGATCCAGACTACCAATTCCCTTGCTTCTCTCATTCTTTAGATCTAGACTACCATATTGGTATAGCTGAGATGCACCTAGGATTTTTTTTTTTACTAAGTTACTGTCATACTGCATAAACAGTGAAACCATTTCAATGAACTTCCCCCAATTTCTGAATCTGCATCACCAATCTGTATATGTACATTTTTTTTTTATAAGATGTGTATACATATATATAGGTTAGGTGGTGACGTTGTCCTTTTTCTATCATAGATATCCTGCCATGTTTTGATCAAGAATTCGCAAATAATCGCATATTAACTTCCTATACATAAAGGCTCCACATTTGTAAAGACACTTTTCTTTCTGTTTCCATGAATGCAATCCCATGTTGCCTTTAAGAGTGTTTTTTTTTTTTTTTTAGTCAAATATTACTTGGGAATGAAAACCTAGAATTATTAATTTAAAAAAAAAAAAAAAAAAAAAAAAAAAAAAACTGATTGTAAAAAGACAAGGGAGACAAATCCTTAAGAGTGTTTAGAAAAGCATTTATGGAAGAAAAAAATGATATATGTCATCATGAAAGTGTGAAATTGTATGTGAACAATCTCAAAATTCATCGAAGAATTGAAGTACTCGATTATGCTAAGAAAAAAATTATTCATAAAAGTAAAATGACACATGTCATCACCTAACCATTAGGTATCATACCAACATGGGCAAATGGGCAAATGGGCAAATGATCCGGGTTCCATTATCTTACCTAATACCTATTGATGCTACTTCACGATTCGAATTTCCATTACTTTCAAATTCTATTATTACAGTCTGGAATTGGGACCCATGCCCCGTCCCAACATCCACATCAGATGTCCCCATCTGAGTCAACCAATCCAAAAAATTATAATAACTTTCTCTTAATTTTAATATTTGGAAGGTTAGGTAAAGCCTTGAAGTAGTTTGGATTTGCTGGGATCACTTGATCGTATATATGAGTATATTTGTTTCACTTTTTTATCATTATAAAGGTGAATAAGGTTATTTTTGAAAACAAAATAAAAAGGTGTTGAATATTCATATTTAACGGCAAAGTGATAAAATGAAAAATGGATCTAAAGGGTATAAAGAAGAAAGATAAAAGAAACTTGCCGCTTTGAGTTGACCGAAGCGCTGCGTATCGGAGAGGAACTCGTTCATCTTAGCAGTCCTAGGGTGGTGCATCCACATGGTTCCGTCCATGAACTGTACACCATTAGCCTCACAAGCCTCAACGATCTGATCAAACTCAGCCACGTTCAAGGCCACAGGCTTCTCTAGCAGCAAGTGCTTCTTCTTCTTTGCGGCCAGCACCGCCCACTGCACATGCAGACTAGTGGGAAGGGGAACGTACACGACATCTACGTCTGGATCATCGAGAACAGCTTCGTAGCTGCCGTAAATCTTTGCCGACGCAGGGAACCCATTCTCTTCAGCAAATTTCTTGGCCTTGTCGAGGGAACGGCTCCCGATGGCGTAAAGGATCGAGTTGGGAGAGAGGTTTATGGCTTTCGATTGCTTCCGAGCTATATCTGCACAGCCCAAAATGCCAAATCGGATTGGGGTTTCTGCCATGTCTGCAACATGTAAGGAAGATGAGATTGAAATGAAGATAAAAGGGATTGTAGAAGACGATGTCTGGTAAGGAGAGGCTGTCACAGTGTGTTACTTGCACTTCTGGAATGAGAGAGTTCTCTGATCTCTAGTACTAAACTAAGCTATTAATAGGTAGATATGGCCGAAGCCCACGATTTTTGTTAGGAGACTGGTTCCCATTGGCCACACTAATGCTTTGGTGTCTCTTGTGTCAACAGGTGACATTTGTCCAATTAAAAATAGATCATAGAATGATAGATTAGAAGCATTAAAATCAGATTCAGTTTCAACGGCCAAGTTGTAGCCACGTGGTCTCCTCGACCAGTTAAAATTTTTTAAAATCTTTTCTTCGGACATGTTTAAAGAAAAATATATGATTTGTGGATAATATTCGGTGGGGAGAAGATCCGGACAATACCCAAGAATCATGAGAGGATCCAGACTCCATACTCCATAGTCCATACCATGAGAGGCATCTTCCGACAATATCTCTTCTTCCTTAATAGGAGAGAGTTTACTCCACTTTCCTCATCAACCTTTCAAGATAATCAAAACTTAAATTTTTTATTTTTCTTTCTTTTTTCTTATTAAATGCAAATTTTATGACAACTAGAAGGTTCTTGTAGGTTATTTCATCTAGGGGCTGATTTGCATATATCTAGTTTATGCCAAGGGCATTCTATAATCTTAAGAAGAGTGTTTGGTGGCATCACTCATTGTCACCGTTTTGTTGCGATTTTCACTTATTTTCAAGTTCGTGATACTATGTAGAGTATTTATGTCTTCTATATCATATGCAATCTATTTATAGTAAATATAAATTTTCCTTCTCCTTATTTATGCTCTAGATTATTTTATATAATTCTGAAGACCATGAAATCAAATTCATTTGTTATCATAGCAATTGAATAGATTATTTAGTTTTGATCAAATACTGTGACTCATATATGATATATTTGTTTAGTGGTTGATGACATGGAATTAAATTGAAAACTCAAAATATATCTTATATTAAGAACTCTCAAATCTCAATACTTGTGACCTGTGATCACCAAAACTCTCAAAATTTTATTATTTTTTTAAGTATTAATAATTTTAAAAGCAATGTTTGCTTGCAGTTGCTCCTTTTTTCTTGGATTTAATGAGTGGATGTAGCGACTGTGTCTAAACAATAGTAATTAAAGTCTGGTGATCAGTCACTTATTTGAAAGAGATGTTTTCCCCAATTTTGACAAATGAAAAATGGAGTCTTTGGATTGGACGCATTCAATAGTTGGTATGGCTTGTAGTCATTGTTTTGTCTATGATTTTTTTTTTTTTAATATTTGATCGATTAAATTTTTTTTGGTAGAGATGGATACTGTAATCTTTTTTTTTATTGGTAAGAATGGATACTGTAATCAAAATCGTGAGTTAAGAAATTGAAATTTTTCCTTTTAATATAAAGTATTATTTTTCTAATAAGAGTAACACCGGTCATTTCATATAAATATTACATCAAATAACTTTTAATTTTTAGAAACCCTTTTTACTCTTACATTAAATATCCTATTAAATATTTTTTTAAGAATAAAAAAATAAATAACAACTTTTTTTTTTATGAAAAAATGCTACAACTTCTTAGTTCAGAAAAAACAAGTTGCACCTTGATTGATTATATGCATGTAATTGAGTTGTAGCAAACATAATTTTGTTCTTACAAGGGAGGAAGAACATTGACAATTGTGTAGCTTTCCCTAGTGCCTTCTTAACTCTCTCTCTCTCTCTCTCTCTCTCTCTCTCTCTCTCTCTCTCTCTCTCTCTCTCTCTCTATATATATATATATATATATATAAAATGAAATATATGCCCCTTATTCTGGAAAGAGATAGAAAGACACATAGAGGCACTAGTGTAAGTTACATGGCCAAACAATGAACTTTATGGGTTTTTGGTAACTTGCTTATATAGGACTTCGCTATAAATTTTTTGTTTTTATTATTATTATTTTTTTCTTTTTGATAAGTAGTTGTAATGGTTGTTCTTTCACTGTAATCAATCAAAGAGATGTGTGAAAGATAAGTAGTTATAACCGCAATCTCTAACGTGATTGATAGTTTGTGATTTTTATTCGTTTTTCGTACATTGTTTCAGGCTCTTGCATTTTACAAGCCTGACACTAGACCGATGGTTCGTAAATGGTTTAATTTTCATATAGCCTGGTTATGGAATACGTCAATAATGGCGTTTAATTATAGACGAAACCAATCGACACAGATAATCAATCCTCCATAATTTAATCCAATTATATCCTGCTTTTGGCCCTTTTAGGGCATTAACCTAGTTATAACCCAATTATCAAAATAGCCCGTTTAAAGTTTGATTACAATAAGTCTGATTACGTACCAGTAACCACCCAACCAAATGATAGGGTTATCCATGCCTTAACCTACAAGACCCCAATTACCTAAACGATCAAATGATCTAAACCGGATGAAAACCAACCCGACCAGGCCCCTTAATGTGGCGTCTGTATCCCTGAACTCCTGAGTCCTGACTCCTGACAACTCCCTGGGGGCTGTGCAAGGCGGCAAGCTTGCACCATCAATAGAGATGTAACGTACACGTGGCACGTTTTAACCACGTGGCCGTCGATGACAATGTTACCCTTGGTAAGGAGCTGATAAAATGGTGCAGACTCCAAGGTGGGTGGGGGAGACAAGGAGACGATCAGATGAGAAACTCTCATCCCATGCTAAGGTTGGATGATACTTGTGGTGATATATGGGATCCTTCCAACGACTTGGGCTGGAAAGGGTGCAGATCTCTCTCTCTCTCTCTCTCTCTCTCTCTCTCTCTCTCTCTCTCTCTCTCTCTCNCCATATTTGGATTGCGCCTCAATTATATCAACTGTACTCGAACTGTTAGATAATTATAGTCGGTGATGAGTGATGACAGCACTGTTCCCATTGCTATTACAGAACCGTACATGAGACTTCAGCTTCATAAGGCTTCTCGTGCATGTTAGCACACGCCTGAGTGCTAGCTGATATATGAGCATTGTTGTTCGTTAGCACGCACAATAGTTTGGATGCTGCTAGAGCAAAAACCATTGCGGTGGGAGCGCAACTAGTGGCATAGTCTTTTTGTGAGTCAGGTTCCTTTGTTGGTTTAGAAACAATTACCTCCATAAGTGCTGGTTAAAGGGCTAACCTCAATTCCCGAGAGAAGCAAGCGCTATAGAATGAATAGCTTTAAAGGCATGTTTAGAATGGGCGAATAGGTAACTGTTTTCGGGTTTTGCCTCATTTTTGACAAGGAGCTACTTTACTTGAACCATGCTAACCCACTGTTAGTTAAAACGCGTTCGCGTTTTTTTGCCGTTTAAAATGCGTTTTGCCGTATGCTTCCATACAATACGGAAAAAAAGGGAAACGGCAAAAGAATCCGTTTAAAACGCGTTTAAAACGGCCGTTTTAAACGCGTATCCGTTTTTTAAGGGTAAAATA
>NC_056559.1:31061332-31061923 GCF_013358625.1 Macadamia integrifolia | reverse complement strand
TTTTTTTTTTTTTTTTTTTTAATTTGATCGATTAAATTTTTTTTGGTAGAGATGGATACTTTAATCTTTTTTTTTTATTGGTAAGAATGGATACTGTAATCAAAATCGTGAATTAAGAAATTGAAATTTTTCCTTTTAATATAAAGTACTATTTTTCTAATAAGAGTAACACCGGTCATTTCATATAAATATTACATCAAATAACTTTTAATTTTTAGAAACCCTTTTTACTCTTACATTAAATTCTCTATTAAATATTTTTTTTAAGAATAAAAAAATAAACAAAAACTTTTTTTTTTATGAAAAAATGCTACAATTTCTTAGTTCAGAAAAAACAAGTTGCACATTGATTGATTATATGCATGTAATTGAGTTGTGGCAAACATAATTTTGTTCTTACAAGGGAGGAAGAACGTTGACGATTGTGTAGCTTACCCTAGCGCCTTCTTGACCTTCTCTCTCTCTCTCTCTCTATAAAATGAAATATATGCCCCTTATTCTAGAAAGAGATAGAAAGACACAAAGAGGCACTAATGTAAGTTACATAGCCAAACAATGAACTTTATGGGTTTTTGGTAACTTGCTTATATA
>NC_056559.1:30970189-31061312 GCF_013358625.1 Macadamia integrifolia | reverse complement strand
TTTTTTTTTTTTTTTGATAAGTGGTTGTAATGATTGTTCTTTCACTGTAATCAATCAAAGAGACGTGTGAAAGATCAGTAGTTATAACCGTAATCTCTAACGTGATTGATAATTTGTGATTTCTATTCATTTTTTCGTACATTGTTTCAGGCTCTTGCATTTTACAAGCCTGGCACTAGACCGATGGTTCGTAAATGGTTTAATTTTCATATAGCCTGATTATGGAATAGGTCAATAATGGCGTTCAATTATAGACGAAACCAATCAACACAGATGATCAATCCTCCATAATTTAATCCAATTATATCCTGTTTATGGCCCTTTTAGGGCATTAACCTATTTATAACCCAATTACCAAAATAGCCCGTTTAAAGTTTGATTACAATAAGTCTGATTACGTACCAGTAACCAACCAACAAAATGATAGGGTTATCCATGCCTTAACCTACAAGACCCCAATAACCTAAACGATCGAATGATCTAAACCGGATGAAAACCAACCCGACGAGGCCCCTTAATGTGGCGTCTGTATCCCTGAACTCCTGAGTCCTGACAACTCCCATGGGGGCTGTGCAATGCGGCAAGCTTGCACCCTCAATGGAGATGTAACGTACACGTGGCACGATTTAACCACGTGGCCGTGGATGACAATGTTACAATTGGTAAGGAGCTGATAAAATGGTGCAGACTCCAAGGTGGGTGGGGGAGACAAGGAGATGATCAGATGAGAAACTCTCATCCCATACTAAGGTTGGATGATACTTGTGGTGATATATGGGATCCTTTCAACGACTTGGGCTGGAAAGGGTGCAGATCTCTCTCTCTCTCTCTCTCTCTCTCTCTCTCTCTCTCTGTGTGTTTCTTTCCAGTGGTGAAATGGAAGATCCGGAAGTGACGGCTATTGGGTGCATGATAGGGTTAAGTGCCCTGGTGTCCCAAGCTTGCATGTTAGCAAGGTCAGTCTTGGGGTTCTTAGCCAAGTTGCAGGGGTTTTGGAATTGGAATAAGTACTTGAACTCACCCATTAATAACAAGGATATGTGCAGGGGTGAGGAAAGAGAAGGAGGTGGAGGTGGAGGTGGAGGTGGAGGTAAGGACGCCAAATTGCTACAGATCAGCCGGGAAAGGACTGAGAAGGTGGAGGGAGGATAAGGATGACAAGTGGCATACAGTGGAGAGACCCACCTGGACGAGATAAATTAAGTGTGGTCTGGCTGGAGAATGGAGTCCTGGTTTTGAGTCTTTTGACTGTGCCCAAGGAGGAGACCATCCATCCAAGAGAAAACTCTCTCCATAGACATAGCCTAAAGCTTCCTTGTACACGTAGCCTAAAGCTTCCTTGTACTCATTGGAGACTCTCGTGTAGCTTCCCTTCTGCTGGGATCGAAATCCTCTACGGAGTCATTTCTTGGCGGAGACTGGCGAAGGCTCCCTGCGATGCCGTCATGTGTATGTGTATGATGGATCTTCATCTGTGCCGGTCTAAAAGCTTGGTTTTGAAAATGGACCGGTTCAGACTCTCTTCCTCGACCCAAAAGACGCCGCTCACATCCTGGAACCCCTGGCACTCGATCTGCAAGGCCACAAATCCTCTGCCCTCAGGTCACTCGACATCGCTCTCTCCCCTCCAGCAGTCGAGACTCTCTCTAAAGTCGAAGCCAAGATGGCATACGAGGAGGCCATCACGAATCAACCCAGTTCGTCCGCCGCCCGTGAAGGTTGGGATCGTCTCGAATCACTGTAACGAATTAAAGCATGAAGGAGAGGGACATTAAAACCAGAGGAACTCGAGAAGATCAACACTTGGAAATTAAAGAAAAAAAAGAGCAAAAGGTTCAAATTTTCGGTATATTAGTCAAGTCTTTCTTTCCAAATTATTGACCTTGAAACTGAAGGAAGAAGGAGGATTATCCTTAATGGTTTCCTGTTGTTATTTAAATCAGAGATCGTTAATTATCTAAAGGGGGAAAAATTAGGTGTTCTTTCTATTTTGCTTTGCAAGAAAAGTAGAACTGAAAAATGGTTTGAATTTGGGGATTGCATTGTAGCAGTGAAATGATTTCGTTCTTGGTTCACCAGCTACGACTAATGAATAGGGTAAGGAAGGAGAAGAAGAAGAAGAGGAGGGGAAACAGAGGGATCGAACCTAGGTTTTGGCGGTTTTCCTTTGTTCTAACAGAAGAGGGTAAGAAGGTAGAAGAAGAAGAAGAGAATAAGGAAGGATCGATCGGAAGAAGATATGAGGGTGGAAAGGAGGGAGAAGGAGAAGAAGATGTGAAACTCCAACAAGGATCGAATACCTATATGTTTTGGGGTTTTGGTCCACTCGATCCATTTTCAAAACCAAGTTTTTATACCGACACTGGTGACAATCACCATACACATTGGCCATGTGTCGGTATTGCAGGCAGCTTCCGCCAAAAAATGACACAGTAGGGGATTTCGATTCCATCTGCTGTCTCAGCTTTGCATTGTCAGTCTTGTATCAGTTGTAAAGTTGTTCAGTTTAAATGATTTGATTCGATTTGGTTTGGTTGATATATATTTTAGTTAAAATTATAATCATATCATTTATTAAATGATTGTATTTTTTGAAATCGGAATCATTTAGTAAATGATTTTAATTTTCATCATTTTAGACTGTTTCGATTTCAGTTTATTTCATACAGTTTCTAAACGGTTAGTAATCGATTTACTAGTTTATTCACATGTTTACTAAAAAAAAAATTTGTGATAAATGATTCAATATTGAGACTGTGAAATGCAAACCATTATGTTTTGTTAAAACAATCAAACAACTAAGCAAAAGAAAATATTTTGATAGAAAATAGTCTCAAGCGCATCTAACAAGTCAGTCAATAATGCTTGCAGTAGGGAATTTTTTTCTTCTCCCCCATTCCAAATAATGTGTTATAATATTGGAAAATATATATTTAATATATCATGGTATAAGCAAAAATTGCATTTTTATCAGTATACATTCTACTTAATGCATTGGATTAATTTAATCGGCATTCCAAACAATGAGCAAGCTACCTCTAGAATTACTTGCAGGCTTGCAACACTCAATCTTTGAATCAAATGAAATAGTAATGATATTTTGCAACCACTTTATTTAATCTTTAAACGGATTAATCGGATCGGTTTTGACAGTTTAAACAGTTTGATTTTCACGGTTTCAATTCTTGAAACCACGAGTTAAACGACTCGGTTCGGTTTCAACCCGTTTAGCTAATCGGCCTGAAACTTGAAATCATAACCAAACCATTTACTAAATGGTTTTGCGGATTCAGTGTAAATGGCTCGGTTTAGTTTGGGTAAACGATTTCGGTTTCAGTTTCGATTTCAAATTCACATCCTTAATCAATTGTACTATCCATCTCTTTTAGGCTCATAGAATTAGAAGAATAGAGCAAAGCTTGGTTAACCCACTTGTGGATTGGAATATAATTTTGGGGAATTTATTGTCACTCTTTTACATTTGGCTTACATTTATTTTTATTTTTTTTTAAATCTGATACTTCCTTGCTTTTGGCTTTTTACATCTCTTTTTAAATACTTAAATTACTTTTCCTTTTCACATGTAATTTATTATTATTTTTTTTTAAATTGATTGATTATTTACCTTTTCCAAAGGGAAGATATAAAGGATGTAGTCATAAGATTATCATAGAAAGAAGAAATTAAAAAGAAAGAAATTTGCCATTTTGAGGCGACCGAAATGCTAGGTATCGGAGAGGAATTCCTTCATTTTGGAAGTCCTAGGGTGGTGCATCCACAAGGTTCCGTCCATGAACTGCACTCCATTGGCCTCATCGAGGATTGAGTTGGGGCAGAGTGTTTTAGCTCTCAATAGCTTCCGCGATACTTTTGCACAACCTAGAATTTCAAATCAGATTGGCGTCTCTAGCATAGGTCCATATATATGTCTAACAGATACGAGATTGCGATGAAAAGAGAATGGTTTTATACTTTTTAGTGGACGATAGTTGATTATGAAGGGTTATCCATTTGACTTGTTTAAATCACAATCACTTACCCTGCTTGACCCAGAATTTGGATTTAATCCACCCTTAGGTCCAACCACTGGTCTGGGTCGCCTAATCGGTTCTTCTGCTTTTAGGATCATGACTGACCTGTTTAAGTAATCAGTGCTCATAGGTTAAGCATTGTTTCAATAATAATCAATCCGTCGAGTACTCAGGTATAGGTCTTTAATCTAGTCACCACTAATTAGTTTAAGTGGGCCTTAGGTGGGGGGCTTAAGCGGATTACTAAGTCATTTATCTTTAAATGGTTTTTAAATGTACTCTTAGGCAACTGGTACTGATCGGACTGAACCCTTGCATCGGAATGCCCAAATATTATCGAACCAGACTTCAACCTCGCACATTTAATTAATGGTCTGAGCTGATCTCCTGTTTCCCCAATTAGGTTGCGTTTTTCTAACGGGTGTAGGTCTAGAATTTATGGTAAGATGAAGATGAAAAAACACAAAGAGGGGGAAATTACATAAGGGCCAGAGCCGTCGTTGGCCTACTCGATCATGGCTCAGATATGGGGTATATAGAAGTTAATGGAATTTGAGAAATCTCAGATCAGGATTGTAGCAATAACAACAACAAACAATAAGCAGCATATGTCAGAAACTTAGGCCAAATCTCTCTCTCTCTCTCTCTCTCTCTCTCTCTCTCTCTCTCTCTCTCTCTCTTCTCTCTCTCTCTTCTCTCATGGCATTTGAAGAAAATGGAAAAAAAAAAAAAGACTGATATACTCTAGCTAAATCGAATCGCATTGACTTATCAACTAAAAATTAGAAAAACAGAGGGAACACTGTAACAAAGGAGGCCTATAATTGTGGCTTTTTCCATATAGATTGCATATTGTTCTAAATGCAAAAAGAAAAAGAGAAATTAGATGCAAAGTTAACGTGGTCAATCTTCCCCAAGGAAGCCTAGTCCACAGTGAAAAATCTATATGCATGTCACAGTAAAAGCAGTCAATCGTTTGCCAAGAGCCCCATAGTTTCCATCATTAAGCAAAATGGATGTGAGTCTATTGTTCACCTCATGCAAATTAAGTTTACTCTCTTTCGAAATAATGGTAGAACTAGCTATAGAAATAAAACCAATCGAAACAAAGAAAACTTATCTGATGGTGAGAGTAGGCAGCAACAACGAAACTTTAAATAGATCATCAAGCACAATCCAACCCGCTCTGATACCATATGTTCTAAACCCAAGAAGAAAGAGAGAAATAAGGTTATCATTTTCTTAACGGACGCCATGGGTGAACTATGAAAGTGAAAAAGAAAGAAAAACAAAAAATAAAAATAAAACGTAATAAGTGAATTTAATATAGAATAGAAACAAATAAATGAAAGCTACAGATCACTTACATTGCATCTGTCTCCAAATCTATAGAAACGAGTTTGCCTCCAATTTTTCGTCCTATAGTTTGAAGGTTCGGCTTCGAAATAGGGCGGAGGAGGACCGAAGTTTGTTACAAGAGGGTGCAGATTGGGAGCTCTGATACCATATGTTCTAAACCCAAGAACAAAGGGAGAAATAAGGTTATCATTTGCTTCACGGATGCCATGGGTGAAATATATATAAAATTGAAAAAAAAAAAAAAAAAAAAAAAAAAAAAAACAAAACGTAATAAGTGACTTTAATGTAGAAAAGAAATCAATAAATGAAGACTACAGATCACTTACATTGTATCTGTCTCCATATCTGCAGAAACGAGTTTGCCTCCAATTTCGACAGATTTTCGATTTTATAGTTTGGAGGTCGGGCATCGAAATATGATGGAGGACCAAAGTTAAATGCAAGAGGATACAGATTGGGAGCTCTGATACCATATGTTCTAAATCCAATAAGAAATATAGAAATACAATTATCATTTGGTTGATGGATGCCATGGATGAGCTATAAAATTGAAAAACAAAAACAAAACAAAAACGTAAAAAATGAATTTAATGTAGAAGAGAAACGAATCAATGAAAGCTACAGATCACTTACATTGCATCTGTCTCCATATCTGCAAAAACAAGTTTGCCTCTAATTTCGACAAATTTTCATCCTATAGTTTGGAGGTCTGGCTTCGAACTATGGCAGAAGAGGACCGAAATTGGCTACAAGAGGTTGCAAATTGGGAGCTCAATCTGATTCCATATGTTCTAAATCAAGAAGAAAGAGAAAAATAAGATTATCATTTGCTTGACGGATGCCATAGGTGAACTGTGAAAGTGAAAAAGAAAAAAAAAAAAAAAAAAACAAAAACAAAAACAAAACGTAATAAATGAATTTAATGTAGAAGAGAAACAAATAAATGAAAGCTACAGAACCGGATGCTGATAGGGGTGTCAAACTATTTCAATTGGCCTAACTAATTCCCTTACTTCAAGATCCTATATGATCGGTCCTACAAAGTATTAGTCTTTAATCTGGTTACAACAAATTAGGCTAAATGAGCCTTAAACATGCTACTTAGCCATTTATCTCCCGAATTCAAGTCTCTTAAATAGTTGGTCCAAACATATTTAATAAATGGTCTGAGACTCTGATTTGATCTCGGGTTTCCCCAATCAACTTCGGCTAACTAATGCGGGTCTACTACACATTTGCATCATCCATTTTCTTTTTTATTTTTTCTTTGCTTTCTTGTTGCATGCCTTTCAAGACATAGCGGCCAAGGCCGCTTTCGGCCTACTCGATCATGGTTGTTACAGGCTATACGTAGAAGTTAATAGGGCAAATCACTCTCTCTCTCTCTCTCGTAGGATTTGATGAAAATGAAAAAGGTACTCTAACTGAATCGAATCGCATTGATTTACCCTAATTTTTCATA
Organism: Macadamia integrifolia; assembly: GCF_013358625.1. Lineage (NCBI taxonomy): Eukaryota > Viridiplantae > Streptophyta > Magnoliopsida > Proteales > Proteaceae > Macadamia > Macadamia integrifolia. The sequence goes on along the minus strand of NC_056559.1, from coordinate 31,054,460 downwards.
CAAAGTTGCATATCAACTAAAAAGTAGAAAAATAGATTTTTTATACAGAATTACATATCAACTAAAAGGTAGAAAAACAGAGATAAGACTTTGGTACTAAGGATATGTATCTGTAAATGCAGGTAATCTTCTCCCAGGAGGTCCATATAGAACATCATTGTTGTTGATGCCACCAATGATTGGTTCAGTGGGTGCAGATCTTTGTGGCCTTGGATAAGAAAAGTAGGAGGTTATCATTTGCTTGATGGACGCCATGGGTGAAGTGTGAGAGTGTAAAAATTGCAAAAACAAAACATAAGAAGTGAATTTAATGTAGAAGAGAAATGATTAAGTGAAGGCTACTGATCACTTACATTGCATCTGTCTCCATATCTGCAGAAACGAGTTTGCCTCCAATTTCGATAGATTTTCAATCTACAGTTTGGAGGTCGGGCTTCGAAATAAGGTGAAGGATTGGGAGCTCTGATACCATATGTTCTAAACTCAAGAAAAAAGAGAGAAATAAGGTTACCATTTGCTTGACGGACGCCAATGGTTAATTGTGAGAGTGTAAAAAAAGCAAAAACAAAACAAAAACAAAAACAAAAAGTAATAAGTGAATTTAAAGAAGAGAAATGATTCAAGTGAAGGCTACAGATCACTTACATTGCATCTGTCTTTATATCTGCAGAAACGAGTTTGCCTCCAATTTCGATAGATTTTCGATCTACAGTTTGGAGGTCGGGCTTCGAAATAAGGTGAAGGACGACCGAAGTTACCTACAAGAGATTATAGATTGGGAGCTCTGATACCATATGTTATAAACCCAAGACGAAAGAGAGAAATCAGGTTATCATGTGGTTGACAGACGCCATGGGTGAACTGTGAGAGTGTAAAAAAAGCAAAAACAAAACAAAAACAAAAACAAAACGTAATAAGTGAATTTAATGTAGAAGAGAAATGATTAAGTGAAGGCTACAGATCACTTGCATTGCATCTGTCTCTATATCTGCAGAAACGAGTTTGCCTCCAATTTCGATAGATTTTCGATATATAGTTTGGAGGTCGGGCTCTGAAATAGGGTGAAGGAGGACCAAAGTTAGCTACAAGAGGTTGTAGATTGGGAGCTCGGTCTGATTCCATATGTTTTAAACTAAGAAGAAAGAAAAATAAGGTTATAATTTAAACTGTGAAAGTGAAAAAGAAAGAAAAAAATAAAACAAAACGTAATAAATGAATTTAATGTAGAAGAGAAGCGAATAAATGAAAGCTACAGATCACTTACATTGCATCTGTCTCCATATCTACAGAAATGAGTTTGTCTCCAATTTCTACAATAGGCTGCAGATTGGGAGCTCTGATACCATATGTTCTAAACCCAAGAAGAAAAAGAGAAATAAAGTAGTCATTTGCTTGACGGATGCTGATAGGGGTGTCAAACGGTTTCGATTGGCCTAACCAATTCTCCTACTTTAAGATCCTGTATGATCGTAATCAGTCCTACCAAGTATTGGTCTTTAATCTGGTTACCACAAATTAAGCTAAATGGGCCTTAGACCGGCCCTTAAACATGCTACTAAGCCATTTATCTCCCAAATTCTAGTCTCTTAAATAGTTGGTCCAAACATATTTAATAAATGGTCTGAGACTCTGATTTGATCTTGGGTTTCCCCAATCAACTTCGGCTAACCGGTGCGGGTCTACTACACATTTGCATCATCCATTTTCTTTTTTATTTTTTCTTTGCTTTCTTGTTGCATGCCTTTCAAGACATAGCGGCCAAGGCCGCTTTCGGCCTACTCGATCATGGCTGTTACAGGCTATACATAGAAGTTAATAGGGCAAATCACTCTCTCTCTCGTAGGATTTGATGAGAATGAAAAAGGTACTCTAACTTAATCGAATCGCATTGATTTACCCTAATTTTTTATACAAAGTTGCATATCAACTAAAACGTAGAAAATTAGATTTTTCATACAGAATTACATATCAACTAAAAAGGTAGAAAAACATAGATAAGACTTTGGTACTAAGGATATGTATCTGTAAATGCAGGTAATCTTCTCCCATGAGGTCCATATAAAACATCATTGTTGTTGATGCCACCAATGATTGGTTCAGTGGGTGCAGATCTTTGTGGCCTTGGATAAGGAAAGTAGTGGGATTGCAGTGGTGGACAAGGTGGATTCGCATAGCCACCGGGGTAGCCGGGGTGGCAGTGGGGGTGGCGGTGGTATGAATGTCAAAGAATGGATAGTTGGCTAGTGGCGGTGGTAGTGGATGATGGAGGAAGAGGTTGAGGTGCTGCAGTTGAGCTGGTTGACAAATGTACGAATAATCCGCTTGTGACAGTGGTTTATATTAAAAAAAAAAAAAAAAGCAGGGGGAGGTGGCAGCTCAAGAAAACCAGTTAGCTCAAAAATTCTAATCACACCATAGACAAACTTGAAAAAATAAAAAACAATACATAATAATGAATTTAGTGTAGAAGAAAAATGACTAAATGAGAGTTACACTTACCTTGCAGCTTCTTCCATATTTGCAGAAGCAATTCAACCTCCAATTCTGACAGATCTTGATTCTATATTTTGGATGATGAGGTTCGAAATAGGGCGTAGTAGGAGGATGGATGGCTGTAAGTGGCTGAAGAATGAAAGGTTGAGTAGGGATCTAATGGGAACGGTTCCCAGGTAGGTTCATGGTGATTGTTCTTTTCCTTCCCTTCTCTTCTTTTGGTCCTTTTCTTCCCATTCTCTTCTTTTGGTCCTTTCTCAGACTAATGAACGAAGCCACTCTTCTAGTCCTTTCACAGACTATATATAGAAAGCACATGGAACACTACGAGAGTGAGTGAACTAGATCATTTATGCCATTTCTTTTTTTTTGTACAAAACCCGTTTTTGTTATGGATGTGTCGATGTGGCACATTCCATTGGGTTTTGGATGAATTTGATTTCTTATTCCATTAAGAGAGAATCTCTAAACCAATGATTATGTAACGGTATTTATGGACTTTCGATTATCAACATTCACTCCCTAATTTTTTTTTTCAAGTGTGTGACCAAATTCACTTGGACACAGTTGAAATACAACAAAAAAGATAGCATTTTTGTCCTATAGTTTTGAGGTTGGGCTTCGAAATAGGGTGGAGTAGGACCGAAGTTGTCTGCAAGAGGCTGCAGATTGGGAGCTTTGATACCATATGTTCTAAACCCAAGAAGAAAGAGAGAAATAAGGTTATCATTTGCTTGACGAACACCATGGGTGAACTGAAAAAAAAAAAAAAAAAACAAAAACAAAAACAAAAATAAAAATAAAACGTAAGAAGTGAATTTAATTTAGAAGAGAAACGAATAAATGAAAGCTACAGATCACTTACATTGCATCTGTCTCTATATCTGTAGAAATGAGTTTGCCTCCAATTTTGGTAGATTTTCATCTTATAGTTTAGAGGTTGGGCTTCGAAATAGGGTAGAGGAGGACCGAAGTTGGTTGCAAGAGGCTGCAGATTGAGAGCTTGAGTAGAGATTTGATCAAAACTGTTCCCATGTAGGTTCATGGTGAGTAAACCTACTAAAAGCAATTAAAATTTTAAAATCTACGAAGGTAAACGAAAAGCACATCAAAAATCATAAGCTCATAATCTAAAAGGAAAAACAGATACTATACTTCTAATTTCACAAATCAGAATACTTCCCACCTGCATTTTCTTTCCCTTCCCTTCTCCTCCTCCTCTTCTTCCCCTTCTTTTTTTCTGGTTCTTTCTAAAGGAAGAAGCCACTCTTTATATATATAAAGAGCACATAAGGAGCACTAAGAGAGTGATAATCCTCAAGCTCACTCTCAGTTACGTGGATCATTCAATTATGCAGTTATTTTTTTTGTTTTTGTTTTTGTTTTTGTTTTTGTTTTTATTTTATTTTATTCTTTTATTTATTTTTTTTATTTATTTATTTATTTTTTTTTTTTATTTAATTTTTTTTTCTTGTGAAAATGAAAAATCGATTTCTGTTATATGGATGTGTTGTTTTATAATTGATACAACACGACAACTAGAAAACATTTTATTGTAAGCGTTCCTTATAGACAATCACTACCACCATGCAGCTATGCAAATCCTCTATGACCACCACTACAACCCTGTGGTCATTACTTTCTTTATGGAAGGCCGAACCATGTTAAACCTTACATCTTATTTCTCTCTTTCTTTTTGCGTTTAGAACGTGGTATCAGAGCGTGTTGGATTCAATGGATATGCTTGACGATCTATTTGTAGTTCTTGTTGCTACTACCTCTTCTCAACCTACCAAACCAACTGATTGACACCCTCAACCAGGGGTATTATTGTTGTTGTATTAAGATAAGTTAATTTTTTTTAACTTTCATCAGCAATAAGTAATTTGGAAAACTTTTGTGTAAAGTCACGCAAAAACTAAAGAAATGTCAATGATGAGGTGGTCAGAGGTGATAACGTTACACTCAAATGACATGGTTGTGCTCATATATGAGTCAAGGCTTGCATGAGTGTATTGGATGTGGTAGGGGTGTCAACGGTCCGGGTCGGTGCGGTTTCGGTCCGGTTCCACCGGTTTCGGTGTGAGTTTGGAAGTGACCGAAACCGACCCAATAAGGATTTATCGGTTTCGGTCCGGTGTCGGTTTCGGTGCGGTTTGGGTTCGGGTTGGTACCGGTTTGGATTTATTAGGTTCATTTCGATTTGGATCGGTTTTTTAAACGGGTATGAAGCCATTAGGAAACAACCAAATGATGAATTGTTGAACTTCGATTTCTTAAATCTATTTGTAACCGGGTTGGTTTTGATTTTTGGTCTAGTTTGAATTCGATTTTCCATACAAATGTATACAAAACTATTCAAATTTTAATTTTTTTAATGAATTTTGGAGTGTTTCGGTTTCTTACCGGTTTGGTTTCGGTTTCGGTCCGGGTTTTGATCCGGTTTCGGTTTGGTTTCGGGTTCATCCGGTTTTCGGTGCGGTTCGGTTTGGTTTTGGGGTTACAATACTTGAAACCGAACCGAACCAATAAGGCTTCGGTTCGGTTCGGTCCGGGTTGTTATCAGTTCGGTCCGGCCGGTTTTACCGGTTCGGTTTAGGAATTGACACCCCTAGGATGTGGTAATGGTATGTGTTACAAATTTCCAAGCAAGTTGCAGAAATTTTGACATTTTCTATTCGAGGGAATTTAGATCATTCAAGATGAATCTTTTAGGAGTTGACTTCTTCTAAAAAGTTGTATAGAGCATTGTATTCTTTCCAATGCATCTAGAATCATCTCGATTCAACGTCAAATGAGAAAGTTATAACCAATGCAAGGTTCAGGGGTATTTTGATCATTTTATATGGCTGAATTTGAAATTGAATTATTCTGGAGGACTATAATGCTCCAAGTCGCTAACACAATGCAATTTATTTCGGATCAATTCATGCTTGTGTGAAGAAGTTATAATTATTTTTATTCGGACACTCCAATATGGCTCAAATGCTCAATAAAATGCTTAAATGTGATGTCAAGTGTCTTTCTAAGTGATATGGGCCTCACCAGGTGGTGGCAATGGTGGATCTATGAGTTTTACTATTGGTGCAAGGGCCACAAGAAAAGCAGCAAGGCTCGCGCACACATAGCCAGTTGCATGCGTTGCGACATGCTCGTAGTGGCCCTCATGCATACGTTGACCAAAGGCCTCGCCTGAGGTTTTGTATGAGGTTTTGTATCTAAAAAAATCTAAGTATGAAATGCACTTAGACACTAAGAGTTAATAAGTTACATTGTAAGGATGTGAATTTGAATCGAAATTGAACCGAACTATTTACACCGAAACCATAAAACCATTTATTAAATGGTTCAGTTTTGGTTATAAATTTGAAATCATGATTCAATTTTGGTTTTAAAGTTTAAACCGTTAAACTGATTAACATATATGTAGTAAGGTTGTGTTTGGTAGTCATCGAAAATAACGTTTCTGACATTTTCTCGGAACAAGAAAACAGAATCTTCCAATTGGTGTCCACGATTCATTTTTCCATTTTTTTTAAATGAACCGGGTAAAAAAAATGTTAGAATCGAGAAATGTTGGAACATGGTAATCATGTTCTAACATTTGAGTTTCATTCTCATGTTCTAACATTTGAGTTTCATTCTAAAACAGAATTTTGACATAGTTACGAAAAATTCTGATTTTGATACAAAACGTCGTTTCTCAAATGGAATGACTACCAAACGCAGCCTAAGTTTAATTTGTGCAAAGAATGTTTTCCGACTCTGTAGCAGAGAGGATTTGCGGTGGTGTACAATGAGGGTTCGTGCTGTGCTATCGACACGTGGCTGAAAGTGACCAATGACATCTCGACCTATTTGAAACGGGCAAATTTCTGATAACCCACCGGAAAACCTAAGCTTTCTGATTTCCTTCCCAAATAGGAAGGATGATTGATTCATACAAAATCAAATAACTTCTTGTGATATAGTAGGAATTAGGTTTTCCTCAAAATTAGAATCATACAAATCAAATAACTTGTTGTAATGTATGCATAGTCACAGTTTATGTGCATAGCATTAAGCAGTTGTTCAACCAAATCTCAAACTAAAACAAATGAGATCATTACCTCCTCTGATCGACGGCTGATTACCTTCTCGAAATCAATGTTAGTTGCGAAAAGTAAAGGGAAGAAAATGGAAAAGGAAGAAGAAGAGGGGAAGCTGGAGAGAGGAAGAAGGAGTGGCCAAAGCTTCGGGCTGAATGAGGGAGCGATTGTTGTGTTCGGTCGCAACTTCGAACTGATTCAGGAAGAAATTGGAAAAGGGAAGAAGCAAGAAGAAGGAGAGAGCCGAAACAAGAAGATGGAGAGAGGAAGAAGGGGTGGCTGAAGCTTCTGGTTGAATGAGGGAGCGACTGTTGTGTTCGGTGGCAACTTCGAACTGATTCACCTTTCGATTTGGGAAGGAAATCAGCACCTAGGTTTTCCAATGGGTTATCAAAAATTAGCCCATTTCAAATGGGTTGAGATGTCCCGGTTTCTCAGGCTTTACATCTCAGCCATTAATCATCTTTTGGCCACATGTCGACAACACGATCCCTCACTGCACTTCACCTCAAATCCTCTTCACTGCAGATGTTGTTTTTCCCACCTTGTAGTCTGTTTTTTTTCGGGTAAAGATGAATATGTAACTAAAGTGGTAAATTAAGAAATTAAAATATTACTCTTTAAGATAAAGGCACTATTTTTCTAATAAGAGTAACACTTCATATAAATACTGCATTGAATAATTTTTTATTTTTGAAAACCTTTTTTATTTCTACATTAAATACTAAATTAAATATTTTTAGAGTAAAAAATAGAAAATTAAAAGAAGGTTACAACTTCTTTTTTGTGCAAAAGGTTTCTGACTTCTCAGTTGAGCGAAAACACGTTGCATCCTTCATTGATTGCATGTATGTAACAGAGTTGTGATCGTCGGCGTGCCATGTAGTGTACCCTAGCACCTTTTGTGTCTATCTATCTATCCTCTCCTATGCAATGGCATATCTACTTCTTATTCTAGGAAGAGATAGAGAGACACAAAGAGGCACTAATGTATGTTACATAACCAAACAATGAACTTTATAGGTATTTTGATAAACTACCTATATAAGGTTTGGCTATAAAGTTGTAGTGATTGTTCGTTCTCTGTAATCAATCTAAGAGACGTGTGAAGATGAACGGTTGTAATCCTATTCTCCATTACATAATTGTTAATTTGTGATTTCCATTCATTTTTCCTACATTGTTTTAGGCTCTTGTATTATACAAACCTGCCATTGGACCAACTCGATCTAGTTGTTGATAAAGGCATTCAGTTATAGACCGACCGAAACCAATCGACACAGATAACCGACCGTCTATAATTTAGTTCAATCATAACCTGTTTAGGCCCTTTCTGCTAATTAGCCTCTTTATAGCCTAATTAGCGAAAGAACCCATTTAAAGTCTGATTACAATGAGCCTGATTACTGACATGCAACCAACCAACCAAATAAAAGTATTGATCATGCCTTAGCCTAAGTGACCCCGATTATCTAAGGGATCGAATGGTCCAGACCAGACCAAAACCAACCCGACCAGGCCCCTTATTGTAGCGTCTGTATACCTGAATTCCTGACAACTACCCTGGGGGCTGGGCAAGGCGGCTAGCTTGCACCATCAGTAGAGAATATAACGTATACGTGGCAAGTCTTAACCACGTGGCCGTCGATGACAATGTTATCCTTGGTAAGGAGCTAAAAAAAGTCCTTACGAGCTGAAAAAAGGGTGCAGACTCCAAGGCGGGTGGGGTAGACCAGGAGATGATCAGATGAGAAACTCTCATCCCATACCAGGTTGTTGGATGATACTTGTGGTGATATATGGTATCCTTCCAACGACTTGGGCTGGAAAAGGTGCAGATCTCTCTCTCTCTCTCTCTCTCTGTTTCTTTCCAGTTGTGAAATGGAAGATCTGGAAGTGACGGCTCCTGGGTGCACGATAGGGTTAAGTGCCCTGGTGTCCCGAGCTTGCATGTTAGCAAGGTCAGTCTTGGGGTTCTTTGCCAAGTTGCAGGGGCTTCCTATTAATAAAAAGGATATGTGCAGAGGTGAGGAAAGAGGAAGTGGCGATGGAGTTAGAGGTGGAGGTGGAGGTAAAGGACGGCAAATTGCTACAGATCAGCGGGGAAAGGACTGAGAAGGTGGAGGGAGGATAAGGATGACAAGTGGCATACAGTGGAGAGACCAACCTGGACGAGATCAAGTGTGATCTGGAGATTTAGAGTCCTGGTTGTGACTGCCCAAGGAGACCCATCCATCTAAGGAGAAAACTCTCTCCATAGACATAGCCTAAAGCTTCCTTTTAGTCAGTGGAGACTCGTGTAGCTTCTCTTGTCTCTGTTCTCCATTGTCAGTCTTGTATTAGTTGTACCATCTGTCTCGTCGAGTCTCATAGAATTAATAGAATAGAGCAAAGCTTGGTTAATGGGGATTTGCATTTTTTATGTACGGGTACATTAATCGTTTCTGTAGATAAATATTATATAGGCTAATTCACTTCCCAAAAATAAAAGAGAAAAGATGATACAAGTAGGCTGAAATATCTGATCCATCTGTACATAGGGCATAAAGGATTACAACAACAAAGTGGAGCTAAAACCAGAGGGAGAGCTATGGATTCCTTGCAATAGTCATATCATCATCACGCTTTACAAAATTCTCGATTTGTACAAGTGCCTGTCACGAATAGAGGATCCCAAACCAAACAAACATGAGCACCAGACTCCCGAGCGACACATACCAATATTAAATTCATGCTTCTTCAACAATTTACCTATCCATGAGTGAAAATTTGCACGCTGCCCAGGTCAATAAAATGAGATTGATCTAGATGTCCTCTCAGCTTTCATTTGACCTGGAACATCCAATGAATGGGAAATTCATTTATTCCCCTTGATTGGTCCAGAGTAAGTGTATCTCTGTATTGGGAAAATGGGACAACCTAGACCATCCAATCATGAGAATTCTTTTGGGACCTATAATGAAATTCTCCAGAAAAATAAGGCTTTATTGGATGCTAGTGTCATTTTTTCACACTGATCTTGCAGCTAGTGCCTTTCATGAGAATACGCTCATCAATTTGCTACCCTATAGGCTGACAATCAAAAGTATTAATGTCACCCTATTATCACAGTCAAATCTAACCAACCCCAAAAAATGCGTCTTTTAGGTGACGAAACTTTCCAGCTTGTAAGCCCAAGACCCTCCCCAACAAGCCCAAAAAATGCGTCTATTTGGGGTACCTACAGCCAACATCTCCAATGTCTCTGGTTTCATTTCTAATACCACATCTGGTAGGAGTCCGTCTGGCGAATTTGGGATTGAGGTAGGGAGAGAGTTTGAGCCTGAAAATCTCCCCAACCATCCCTAGAACCCTCGCCAGAGGAATCCAGACTGCAGTGCCCTGCACAATCCCTGAGGGCTCGCCAAGGGGACTCACACCCCTAAGTGGAAACCCCATTTGGAGTGCCCCCAGCCAACATCTCTGGTCCATCTCTAACGTCAGTGGTATGAATCCATGACACGTGATCATTCCACCACCCCAAAAGATGCAGCTAATAAGGCAAGGAAACCCTCCTGCTTATAAGCCCAAGACCCTCCCCAAAACTGGCAGATGTGGAATTGGGGAGGAAGGAGTATGACTCTGTGACACTGCTATTTTAGGCAGCCGATCGAACATATTAATAAATATGAGTAAAAGGCGAGTAAAAAAGACACACACAACGTCATGAATAAATATGAAAAATGAAAATTAGAAACAACTGAAGGGGTCAGGGAAAGACCTCTATAGCAATAGCAGTTGGTGTGAGATCACATGCATCATCAAGTCCCAGCTTGGCTGCAATATCTACAAAGTGGACATGCCCAACAACTTGAGAGCTTCACAAAGTAGAAAGCATTAAAAAATAACCAAAGAGATAAAATAAAGGGGTCAGCCTATCAGAATGACATTGTATAAGGGGTTAAAATAGGCAGCATTTTTATGCTTCCACGCACACTTGACCTCCATGCAGCAAAAGTCCAACACAAGAAATTTCCTAGGAATTGGGACTAAGAAATTACTAGCATCTAACTCAGCCATCTCCCAACCCCAAAAATAATCAGAGGCGTCAATATTAATGATCTATCAGACATGGACCTTTTTTCTCTGGTTCAGAGAAAGTAAAGAAGCAGGGATTTTTTTTTTTTTAATACTTGAAAGTAGTCTAAGTGGTGAAGTCAATTGCTTTGTCTCAACAAAACAACAATGGCAGCAAAAATACAAAGCGCGCCTCTCTTGCACATTGAGGGATATCTAGGAGATATAAGTTGAATATTGTCTGGAAAGAGGGTATATAAAAACATCTAGATACATGAGACACATAAATGTCACATGTATGGATGGTGGGGATCATCTATATAAGGGGCCTTCACCAATAAATTTGCTAGTCTTGTGGGGCTAATCCCCAAAAAGAATGCATGTAGCATGCTAAAGGGTAAAAAGAATGAACCTGAAAATGGGTCCCCATAGCATTACTATAACCACCAACTTATTAAAAATTTTTTAATGCTTAGATAAACTGCAGAGGATGAGACAAGAAAGGACTGATTTTATCCATGAAGTTATCTCCTAACTGATATTTTTATATGAATAATGACAACTGCCTAGAGCAGTTGGTGAAGCTGTGTGATGCAGTTGGCCGAAGGACTTAGGAAAAATATATATATATATATATATATATATCTTTGATTTGATTTTCTTTTGTTTTAGAAACAATTTCCTTTGAATTTTGCTAGCTTCTAAATATAGAATAGTTTCCTTTTCAGTAGTTGCCATTAATTGTTTGATTTTTTCTTTATATTGGTTATGTAAACGATGGAGAAGTTTTAGATTTTGAAGAATAGAAATTTTGTCTGAGTTTTTTTGGTTTTAAAACTGTGAGTTGTTCTCTTCTCTCTAACTCCCCCTGAAATCCCTTTTCTCTCTCTTCTCATCTTCTTCTTCTTTATAGTCCTTTCCCCTATTTCGCTAATACACTTTCCTTGCCTGGGATTACTTTGTTCTGGGCGGCAATTAAGACCATAATTGTCACGGCGACAAGGCGAACCAAGGCGACCAATTGTTATTTTTTATTTTCCCTATTTTCTAACATTATTTAGTAAGCTATATATACCTTGTATCATAAAAAATCAAGATTAAGCAACATCAAGTCATTAAAAATCAACATTTAGCCATATTAAATCATAAAAAATTAACATTAAGTCATATTAAGTTATAAAAAATCAAAATTTAGAGAAATGATCTGGTTCTATAATAAGTTTAACTGGTCAAATGATATTATTTTTACATGAGACTTTTTGTATCAGTTATAATATAAAACTAGCTTTCCAACAAGTCTAAGATTACTTAAATCTGAGTTGTAACGATAAAGTTATGTGCCAGTCAAACTTATTTTTAAGTGCGCGAATGCTATTAAAATCGCCTGAATGAAAATAATTTTATGGATATCAAAACAAAAAATTATTTTACTGGACTTTTGGTTTTTAGCAATGTTTTAACATGATAGAATTTATAAAATTTTCATAATTGAGAAAAACTTCAGCATTTAAAAGTTGAAAATCGCCCCTATAACGAAAATCTAGTTTTTCTTCTTAGACTGGGTGGTTGACTTTTATCCTTTTGGAATTTGGTTTTTAAACTATTTTTATTGGATTCAAATAGGGGGTATTTGCTTATTTATGAATAATATCTTAAGTAAATGAAAATTTACTTAAATAATATTAGGCATAAATAAGTGCCAAAACACAAGGCGGCATGCAGTGCAATAAGGCGACTATCGCCTAGGCCCCAGGCAAACCGCCTGGACGCCTAGTCGTCGCCTAGGCGACGCCTTGACAACTATGATTAAGACCATCATGAAGTGGATCGATATCTTTCATACAAGGTCTGTTTGGGTTGAAACTTTGAGTAAAGGCAGGTCTCTATTGGGCGACAAAACTCCTTGAAGTTCAGCTCAAAACTCCCTTTCGGTTTGGCTAATCGAAACCTGCAACTGGGGCAGCAAGAGTCTCTACCACCAGCTTCTAACTCAGGGTCTCCTTTCATCTTTCCAGCCTGCCGACCTGAGCAGCTTTCATGTGGGTCTGAGTGAGCCTCCTCTTGAGACCTTACGCCTGAAATTTCAGGTCTAACAGAGAAGAGTTGAAGGAGATTCCTCCATCGCAAGCTGCTGCTCTTCCTTCCTTTACAGGTCGTCCAAGGAAGAGGAAGACTGAATCGTGGGCTGTTTAGGTCATCTCATTCCCTGGTTTGACAATATTGCCCCTCCTTTGCTTACTATTCTTTTTTTTGTCCTAGCTTTATTTGTAATTCCTGAACTACCCCTTTTACTAGTCGATTGAGCCACTTGCTTATGTTTTAAGTTTAGTTTAATTAGAAAATTGCCACCCAACCATTAAATTGAGATTTTTAGCCATTCTAGTGGCCCTAATCGATCCGATTTCAGTCTTTGGAATCCGGATCCGCATCACTGTGGTGCACTAAGCCCACACTCACCAGGAGGTCTTGAGTTCGGCCTCCTGGCTGTTACAACTCCCCCCCACCCCTCTTCTTCTATAGAATAGGTATTGACACAAAAAGAAAATCTCACAACTGGATCCTAAGAATAGAGGATCATTTTTTATTTAAAGATAGATGGCAAGTCTTGCTGCCAGCATCAGTGCCACTTGGCCTTCTTATAGACTTAGTCATGGTCATACACCTCAGATGGGTATTTTTTTCCCGGTATTAAGATGGATATCCCTACGTGACCAGAAAATAAAAAAATAAAAACTTGAAAATAATATATGAAAAGGGAGAATGTGTTCAAGAAACCATACGCGGGAGCGAAACTTTGGCATCAGCATTGTCATACGCTTCACCCCTCTCTTTGAAAAGTGTTGAGAGTCGCAATAATGCCTGTAGGAAATCAAAGGAGGAAATGATTGAGAAAAATTGCCATTCCAAATTTGATACATCAACAGATGAGACAAACTAAAGCAGTAATCTTTCTAGCAGGTCTTCATGGGGGCAATTCTTAACCAGACTCGCTGAACCACCAATTTAACCAAACCTTCCCCCTCCCTTTTATCTCTTTTTCACTCCTTTCAAACCTTGAGTTTGGTATCTTAGCCCTCCTAAATTTGGTTTGGCCATTTCTGCACCCAATCTGAATCTGAACCCACCAACCTGGTTCTTGACAGGAGCTCAGACAACCCACCATACTAAATCTGGATTGGGTTCATGTTAGGAATTCTCTAACCTTAACCCTTGTGAACATGGTGTATGCGGTAAGATATGATTAATAGGCACCTTTGAATAAGCATCACCCGATTCTCCATGCAAAAGAGGGCGAGAATCTGTCCCTACAGCAGCAATACGCCTTGCCAACGCTTCCAAAGGCACGTCTAACCAGACTGTGACACCCTGTTTCATATATTTCCTGATAATTCAAGAAAATTAGAAGTATTTTGTTCAGACAACTATGCAACATGATTCTACGTCAGAAACGACAGGAAAATAGTAATGATATTATTTATGCATCCAGCTTACACACCAATTGATTGGCCGAATCACTACACCACCACCAGTGGCAATAACTAGCTGGCGCATCAAAGACAACTTCCGTAATACTTCAGTCTAAAAGATAAGGAAAAAATAATCAAAAAATAAGTAATAAAAATCCATCAATGTCTACAAGAACTAATGCATGTATGTGATTGTGGAATTCATGTCTGTTGATTTATGTCAGCAGTTATTTCAATCACAGTTCCAAGGATAATGGTTCATCTATTTGCTATTAACAAAATTAAGAAGTATCCTAAACGTATCAAAATCAAAAGGAAAAAAAAAAAATTAAAGATGCTAACATGTAGTTATGACATTGGTGGTTGTTGATATTTTAGAAGTTCTTTTAGACATAATTCTAAGACTAATGGTTCTTAAAGTCTACAATCGTTCTAGGAATAATGGTTCTTAAAGTGTACAAGCATTCTATAGTGATTTGTGTCTCCAACAGAGGACTTCTGGTAACAGTAACTCACATGGGAAGTAAAGAAGATTCACTTGGCCGAAAACAAAATCCATCAGTTCTAACTCCATATGGAAAGAGGATTCCACAACTGAATGAATCAAAATGCTTTTTAAATACCTCATTATCTCTAAAGAAACTCTCACTATACTGCTTAAAGATCTGTGCCACAGATGTTACACCCACAGCCTCCTCCACCAATTTGTCACTGCAGCTCCCACAGACATCATAAACAACCATTAGTGAACAGGTATACAATCTTGAATTTCATTTGGTATGAAATATAAAGTGCCAGTCCAACAGGACAATCACTCAGCCACAGGCAGAAAAGCAAGATCTGAGATGAAACATTAATATGCCCAAACTACAAAATCTTCTATGCCAAAAGTAAAGCAGATCAAATGAATATAGCCACCCTATCTGTTGTATTCTAAATTTCTAATGACCACAGATGGAACGAACCCAGACAAAAATTCACAAGATATATACTTTTTTTGATAGTTTGAATAGTTATTCAGTTTAGGTTTTACGTAATGCACCTAGAAGGTCAATGGATCACTGAGTGGTAGAGAAAGCACATAAATTGACCACATGGAGAGTACTGAGGTACCTCAGACTTTATGTTCTAATCATTTAAAGGACTCTCCCAGGTGGAGAAAAGGAAAAAGGAAAGAAAAAAAAAAAAAAAACAGGACAAACCTGTCAAAGAAAGAATAACCCAACACTTCTGATATAATCTTCCCAACTGTTGTTTTACCAGAGCCCATCATTCCTGTGTTTCATGCTACACAGACTTCAACCACTAGATTACAATACATGGTTTTAGTGCAATAGCGAGATTTCAGGAATAGAAAACTGACCAACAAGATAAATGCAACGCCCATCTAATTGTGGGCCAACCTCCTGTGCCTTCTTCTGTGATTGAGAAACATCAACTATCATTTAATGTGCAAAATATCTTTCATGAACAAATAAGCAACGCACTGTTTTTTCATGTGCAAGATAGATCGCATAACACATAAACAGGATCTAGAGGAAGTTAGTGGCTATTTTCTACATGAAAGTAATTACCAGAGAAATAACACAGAACAGTAAAAGTCAGTATTCCACACTCTTCGATCCTTCACAACTCAAAAAATGATTGTCAAGGAGATATTCTGTACCTTTAAAATCAAAGCTTCATCAAAGGGCGTAGAAACCTTTCCTGATTCCAATTCCGAAGCTGCACCACAGAGCAAGTTCAATACAAATTGTCATTGGTCAAAGAACAGGATCAACAATAATACAGATTTTAATATGATCTAAATCAAAATGAAAATAAGAGCCACACCATGAATAACTAATTGGCCCTGGGGAATTATTATATTTAATAATCTATGCTAGGAAAGTTGTTTCACAACGGAACTCCTTGCAGATTCTCCTCCAATAGCTGGGATACACGTCAACCCACAGTACCCACCTCTCTCTTGTTCTCTCCCCCTTGTAGAAGTAGACGCACTTTTTCTCTCAATTGTCAAACTTGACTTACACAAAGCAGCACGTAAGGCCCCTCCCACTGTTAAGTCTCTTCATCACTCTCCCTCGCTCTTTCAATTGTCGAAGTGGACTTATGCTAGCAAACACACACATCCCCACAAATACGAATCAAGATCTTCCATTCTTTCCCAATCTCACACCGTTCTTCAAGGCACTAGGCACCAATGCACAATCCCTAGTTACCCGGACAACCATTATCCCCCTCTACCACTCTTTCTTGACAATTGATAGAAAGGAACAGATGCACACCAATGCAATGAATAAGTATATACAGCAAAGCACTGGTTTTGGCAGTCATAATTTCATGATTCTTATTTCATGTGACAAACCATATGTGGCAAACCAATCTGCACTAATTTTAATTAAGTTAAACCTCAGTGGATGTAGAGTAACTTAACCTCTCGAACTTTTGGGGGGAGGGTGATGTCATCTCAACCAGGAACTCAATATGAAAGGCATAAATAAAAATAGGCTAATAGTGCTCCATGAACTAAGCCTTATCTGAATTGTTTCCTTTTTTATGTCTTTGTAATGCCTAGCAATTGCTTCTTTTTTTTTACATTCCCATAAATTTCAAACTATTATTGACAGATTGGTATCTATTTCCTGTAAAATTTGTCAAGCCTGGTGCCTGTAAAATTATGTCTAAATAAGCTCTTGGCTATTACGCATTTACGGGTGCATACGGTTCAATCTTCAGAGAGAAGGAAAGAAAAGGTTATGCTTTTAAGACAAGAGAAACTGACTAATAGTTTTTCACACGACAGAGTAGGTTGGAAAGTGCTTTCTTCAGAGTTAGACCAGGTTGACAGTTGTTGAACTAGACCAGTTACCAGGTTGGCAATTGAGATTAGGCAAACGGGTGGGTAGGCCTCCAGTGCCACTAAACAAGATGACCGGCTTCCCTTTCAGAAATAATTCAGGACCTCCCAATCTATAAATAAAATTTAATACAGGGAAAGACAGCCAGACAACCATTAGCCTAAGTTATCGCTTTGTGACTTTTTGCTGTTTAACCTGCAGACCCAAATTAACTTAACCATGCTTAAACATAGGAGGATTATGCAAATAGAAATAATCAGATACCTTAACCAAGTTTTTGTGCTCAACCAAGTTTTTGTGGTATGGAAGTTGGAACTTATTCCAGAAGTGTTCCGCCATGTAGTTCTATTGACAAATGTGACGTAATGAAGTGAAATATGAAATCCGCAATAAATTTCTTTAGTTTCCCTTGCTTATTTCTTTACTCATGAGGACTAATTGTACCCCCATGAGATTCTTATTTGTGATACTCAAATATAATTTAAACAAATGCACTATACATTATATGGTCACCATAACCATCTTGATCCATATATGGTTAACTGTTGACGTATGAGACAACGATTGCAATACCATTCCCTTATTCTTGTACAAAGGCATTGTTTGCTGAAGGATCAATGGACTTTGAACAGAAATAACATTGTTCCTGCGCTATATTTATCATAAATAGAAATATGAATTTTCTGCATTCTTTTTTCCTCATTTTTTGTTTGAAATACCCCAGAAATTGAGTATCTTCATCAGTACATATCACTTCATCTTTTTCTCTTCCCTATGTAGACCTGAGATGTCTAATCATCTTTATTTTAGGGATTTTCATCTCTTTATGGTTCTTTCAAATGGTATACAGTCAATAGGGAAACCATTTGAGCTCATTATTTTCATATTTCGAGTGGTTGGAGACAACTTTTTTCTATTAATTTTCACATTTCATCTTGCTGGAGTACTAACGTGGTACACTTGTTTGTCTGTGGAGATGATTTCAGAATCTTTATATCAGTCTTTTGATTGCATACCCATCTCAAATACTATTTCATCGATGGTATGTATAAAACCAACTTTGATATTCAAGACAGGACACATCAGATGTTATTATTCAAGAATGTCAGAGGCCGCCAACTGTTTGTACTTTCATATGTACTAGCCAGAATCATCCTGCATGAATTAACTTTCAACAAATTGATCCTAAAAACACGGATCTTTTTATAAGTCCCCTTTTTTTTTCCTTTTTCTTCTACTGCCCAAGGGGCCTTTACTCACGCACACCAAAGGGGAAGGGGGGAATGATTGGAAAGGGGAGACACATGTGACAGGAGTCGATCCTTAGACCATCCACACTCCTGGTGCCTGCTCTTCAAGCAAAGGCTGCAATCAGTGCGCTATGCACTGGATCCGCATCTTTTTATAAGTACCACATGAAATAATTTTACAACCCCCACCTTCATAAACAGGTCTTGGTTAAAAAGATATGATCCTGAGTTATCCTTTCCAACTAGTAACAGTATAACAGTGCTCATTGACAATGAAAGTCTCCAATCTATGGAGATTCAGTACTAAATATTGTCATAAACAATATCCAGCTAAAAGAGCTAGAAAGTACTTAAAAAAACCATGAAAATGCTGAACATATCAATAACATATTAGAACACTTAAAAGTGGTGGCAGCTTGAAGTAACTTTTTATGATGCAACTCATTTTCGTTTCCATATATCCTTAGGCCACAAGGGAGAGGTCATCAAGATTTGAGTCTGCATTGACAAACTTATTCCTTCTTTCTGGAAGTAGAA
The DNA here is from genome assembly GCF_013358625.1 of Macadamia integrifolia. NCBI lineage: Eukaryota > Viridiplantae > Streptophyta > Magnoliopsida > Proteales > Proteaceae > Macadamia > Macadamia integrifolia. The sequence continues at coordinate 31,035,708 of NC_056559.1, read as the reverse complement.
CCACCATAATTTTTTTTCAGCCAATCGAACTTCAAAAATAAATAAATATGACTAAACGGTAGAAGTATGAAATTTGACCGCTAATATAATCAAATAATAGATAAATCACGAATACGAACCAGGAGAATTCTTATAAGAAACAAGAATTTGAGGCCGAGCAGAAGCACTCCTCCATTGCAAATCCCTTGACTTAAGCATACGAATGCCCATGTCCTCCCCGCAATTATGAGATAACCGGAAGAAACCATTTGTTTTTCTTCCGATCTTCTCCCGACCAGTCCATGCAGGAAACTGCAAGGTCGTGGCGGTTGCAGCCTCCATGGTCCCAATAGCTCAGAAAGCTACAGGTCGCTTCCTCTTACCAGAGAATGATAACCGATTTCAACTAAGATTTCTCTCATATACCGAACCAGAGATCCGAGCTGACCAAATCTTCCCTGCACCAGAAGAAATCGCAAACACAATAAAATCGAAATTCTTTTTCCACTTATGGCCCAAAATAAAGCATCCAGGCATAAAAACAAGAAAACATCAAGTTTCAAGCCTGTGATACAGATTCAGATTGAAAGAGAATTCGAACAAAATGACAAACAATAACAGGACAAAATCCAGATTCTCATAGAATATGCCAGAGACATTGAGCGAACAATACATGAGTTCTAAATGACAGATAACAAAACGAAGCTCATTCAATGACAAATTAGAGGTGGACCTGAAACTAACCACGCCTTTGAAGGATCACAGGAATTTCTTATAGCTCTGCCTTAGAAATCCTTTGTGACAAGAGAGGAGTTGCAGAGTGTGAAACGCGTCGGAGAAGATAACAGAAGCAGAGTCGTTTTGGAAATCTGGAAGGTAATGAACCAAGGTGGCGCAAGATAGCGGATGGTTGTTGGGTTAAGACTTAAGGGAGCAGAGGAGTAGGAAAGAATGGAGGAGGGTAGGAACTGGTAAGTGTCCATTTCCTCTTATTTATATAAAAGCGCCAAACTAGATTTTGACGGGAAAACTCGAGAACTGTGGACCGTCGGGACCGGTAGACGGAAAGAGAGGCTCCGGCTCGACCTGAGTTTAAAGTTTGCGATATTACGAAACTAACCCTTCTTTTGCCCTCTATTCAAACTTTCAAGAATACGGGTGGAAAATTAGGAGAAGACAACGTTACCTAGTGCGCTCAGCGCTCCTAATGCATGTACTGATGTACCCATTGACCTTGTACAGGGGCCCTGGGACCGGGTAGCGTTCTCTCTAAAAAATTATTATTATTTTTTATTAATGGAAAAAATATCACTCCATGTCATGTGGCGCTTGCGCCCAAACACATAGAAAGGTAAAATGATGCTCCACTAAAATATGAGAACTCACTTATGCTTATGCCCTTGGTCCATACTCTCATTGGCTTCTCACACTAGTGTAAGGGTCACGTAATTTGGCAATAATTCTGCACCTGAAAAATATATATATATATATATATATATATAATTTTAGACCATGTTTTCCTTCATCCATGTTAAAAGTAGAATCCTTCACCATAATTTAAGTGTATCAATCGTATCTGATATCGATATTTGCCCAATATGGTATTGATAGAACAGCTCCTTTTACAATTAAAACTATTAAAAATTATTTATTTATCAAAATTGAGAAAAAAATTGCCTGACATGGCTGATCCATGTCAATATCGATATATTCTATACCGATACAGTTACACATACATTTATTTACAATCTTGCCCCTCACCAAAGCAAATTTAAACCCTCTTATTGAACCTAAGAAAGATATTTGACCATGAATAATAAGGTGTGGAAACTAATGATGAATCCAAAATCTAATCATAGAGTCACATCACCAACAGATAATGAATTCTCCTTTTTCTAAGAGTGAAGGAAAATTAATCCAATAATTTAAACATTGGAAGTCCAGTGTCAATATCTCACTACAACCAATTGAAGCTCTTACCAACTACTAATGGGGATATCTAATACACTATTACTTTTCTTGACTTGCGTTCAAATTTGATATAAGAAAATTCCATATCTTCTATCCAATTACCGTATTTAAAGCTACAAAAAGTTTGCTACTTATCTTTTAAAAAATATATATAAAAATAAAAATAAAAAGAGAGTTTTCTAACTTGCCCAACATAGTCTCATAAATTAATAAAGTGATACCTCAATATAGATCAACCGTATTGGGTTTATTACATATCAAAAAATTATTTTTTTTTAAATCTAAAATTATTGTATTTTAGCTGATTCACTGATTTCATATGAATTTAGTAGTGCTATTGGGCATAGTCAATACCAATACAAACTGATACAATATTGATACCTAAATCCATTAACCGACTATATTATTTTGGCATAATAAATCCAATGGATGCATGAAATTGCTTATTTTAAAATTGGTTAGATTGGTTTCATTATCTTATTTGGCATATAATAAATCAATGGATGCATGAGATTGCTTATTTTAAATTTGTTTAGCTCGATTTCATCATCCTTAATCCATGCGAGTGAGCTGTATCAAGGGCAAAGGGAGCAAAATGCCATTTCTCCTCACTTCTCCTGTGCTTTTGCTGATATAAATTCATTTTAATAAGACTTTATAAAAATTAAAAATTAAAAAAAATTAAAAAAAAAAATCAGTAAGTCTTATGATAGGGTTAGTATTTTTTTTTTTTTTTTGGTAACCATTAAAATCCACTAATTATATTAATATGGGAAAAGGACTTGCAAGCTAACAGGACACCTTGGAATCAGGTGTGCTAGCTTACAGGGACCATTAGATTAAACGTTTGAGATTTATGCCATCAAAAGTTATAATATGTATACATTCAGTATGTATAACAAGTGAAGGTTAAAAATGTTTAAGAAAAAGGGTATGAACTGTTGTGTCAGATGTATAGTCGTGAAACTGAGAAATTGGTAGATTTTTAAGATGGAAGAAGGAAGAGGAAAAAAATAAATGGCAGGGCCGAGAAGTAGATCCAAAGCATGAAGCTTGTTGGAGAAGATGGTTGAGATAGATGTATGGACGGAGAAGAAGTTCCAAAGTGCGAATCCGGTAGGAGAAGAAGGTTCAAAATAAAGTTAGGTTGGGGAAGGAGTTCCAAAGTTGGAAGTTGGTTAGAGAAGAAGATTCACAACCACACTGCTAAGGTGAGAAATATCTCACCGGAGAAGTGAAAATGTCACAAAACCTTGAAGTAGACGGTAGTGGTGTGCGGTAGTGTGTGTCTTGTGTTTGGGCAAAATACTTGAAGAGATCGCGAGACACTAAATGATGTTCGTTGTCTAAAAGTAAATTGTCATAAATTTTCTACAATTTGGACATTTCTTCTCTTCAGTTTGGTTCCATTTGCGTAGTGGAAGTAATGTGGCAGTAGATAAGAAATCTACAAATTTATTTGAGATTCACCTTCAAATTGCTTGCATTATCTAATAGAATGAAAACCCTTGTTGCTATTGTTTTCATCTCAGTACAAGACTCAGGGATTGTAAAATTTTAATTATAATTTAGGAATTCATAATCCGATGAACAGTAAAGTGGGATATGGGTCTGGCTCAACCAACGAGCTTCTTGAGGCAACCGGCAAGGCTGGATGGTAATCTTTGTAACCAGCTGGGAACCAGCCAGGCCGGTTCAAGTTATTCTTGTGTTATGCCCCATTTTGCGGGGTGATTCAAATGAGACTTAGGGCAGTGGATTTCTAAGGTTCCAAAAACCATTCCTACCTAGGTTTGCTAATCGCAATCGCCATTTTTCTAGGCATCCAAATTCGTAGTCACTGTGAAAAAAGAAAAAGGTGGATTCAGAGGTTCACAATCCAAATGAGGAAGACGATTTCTGTTTCCTAAACACTTCATCTTTAAATGTAAACTATAAATTTGGTGCATTTTTTTTTTCCCTTTCAATACTAATAGTACGGTATTTTACAGAGTACTGCAACGTATTTGTCAGTATCTAGTAACTTTTACCCCCATAAAGTTATATCCCAATCCAACTATTTATATTATACTACTTATATCCAATGGTTCACATCTCGTTAGCACACCTGATATCAGGGTGTCCTGCTAGCACACCTATACCACTCCCTAAAAATATATATATTTTTGTGAGAAATTTAGACTTATTTTTTACCCCAAAAAAGTGGTCTCACGTGAGGCATTATATTTTAGTTTTTAAGAATCAAACCCTCATCTGAAATTAGACTCGATTTTATTTAAAAAAAAAAAAAAGAAGGGGGAGGGAGATATATTCTATTTGGAAGCATGGCTTTCATGTTTTTGACAATACCCAATCATTGCATCTTTTGGTTCAATCTATTTGGGTAGGGAGATTATTTTATAAAAAGAAAAACAGACACAAGGGCACAAGTGGGGAGGCTACATACTCCTCTTTCTTCAATTTCATGTATCATGTTTAGTTTGATCATAGGAGTCGGTAGACGTGAGAATAAAAATTAAAAAAAATTGGATGCTTATATACTCAAGGTGGAAAAGACTCATCTTCCAACAAAATACTAGTCTCCTCTCGCCTTTGGCTTCTCATGGTCTCATCTCATCATTTTCAAATCCTATCAAATTGTTTACTTAAAAAAAAAAATTCCTATCAAATTTGAGAGAGATTTAGGCTCCATTCAGTTGCAACTACAAGGGAAAATTTTTGTAATCAAAACTGTGCAATCTTTCAAAAACTCTTTTTTTTTTTTTTTGTATAAATTATCTAAAACTCTTTCTATAATTAGTAATTATGCTTTTCAATGAAGACCCGTAAAGAAAACCCACATTTGATGCCATTGTGAATGGCTTGCCTTCTCGTAGCCCTAACAATATGTAGAGACTTCGATAGAACTCATCCTTAAAAATTTTATCATTAAAAAGAGGATGCTTAAGTCTTTATAAGCCTTTATATTTATTCCACCCAAAAAATTATACTATTTAAATGCAATACTTATTTTACTTTTAATAACAAAAGAATTCCATTGTAAAATTAAGTAAAAATATAACAGTCATAGTTGCAGTGTCGCGGAATTGGTTAAACTATCACGTCGGTAAACATGATTAGAAAAAAATATATTTTAGAATTAAGTTGATTTTACTTTTTTCCTAAACAGAAACTTAAAGAAACTAAAGAAAAATTATAAAAATGTATTTTTTCTACATTTAACTTTTTTTTTTTTTCTTGGGATAAGAATGTCATATAATAACGGCAATGGAAAATATTAAACTTCACAATATTTGGATAGGGTAGTTCAGTAATTTAAGCAGATGTTTGGTGAGCCTCATGCCTCCGTGATAAGCCGCCACGTTAATCCCAACAACCTCCACATATAGCCATGGAAGCCAAAGGATTTCTTACCAAAAAATAAAAAAAGCTTCCAAAGGTGTTTGGTAGTGAAAGTGATATAAGAATATGATACGTTTTCCCATCGGTGACGGTGTCTGAGCTAACAGGCTGACAAGACCCAGGTAACGTCAAATTCTGATCTGACGGTAATGGAGTTTAGACTGTGGATCCCAAAAGTAATGATATGGAGCAATGAGGAACGCTACTTTGGTAAAAGATCCAATATTTAACGTCCGGAACTTGATACGTGTGCGCAATTATAAGCCGTCTCATATTTTTCGACCCTGGACCCTAATGGTTAGGTTTGCTGGGGTGTGGGCCCACATTATCCTTATTACAAGAATCGAAGACCAAACCTACCGCAATATGGGTTTGGAGAGAGAGAGAGAGAGAGAGAGAGAGAGAGAGAGAAGTTGAGTTGGTAAACTACATTAGGAATGAGATGTTTTGCATTGCTAAAGGAGCGGAGACATATTTTTCTAAAATGTCAACAAGTTATTTCGACCACTTATCATTAGGTTATGATGTTTATACGTGGTTTTAAGTATCTCTAATATCGATATGATACTTTTTAATACGTATTTTAAATTTAGTCGGCTGATACGATACACATCGATACTATACATTGAATTTTTTAAATCATTTCGTATCGATATATATCCTACAATACATACCGATATGCATCAATACACTACTAATACACATCGATACGATACGACATGCCTTGATACGACTCTATGAAAAATATAAAATTGAGGTAAAATATACGTTTCGGTATGTATTAGTACGTATCAGTGAGTATCGGTATGTATCGATCGGTACGTGTCGGTATATATCGACACGTATCGATATATATCGGTACGTATCGGTGAGTATCGATACGTATCGGCACTACGGTCATATAATGGCCAATATGGGTAATTTTTCAGAAAAAAAAACGATTTTTTGAAGGTTTTTGTTCTAAAGTTGCTGTCAGCCATATTTCTCTCTAACTAAAGTGGAAATCAAGGTTGGGAACAAGGATTTTACATTTATGGGACAACTACATACCTTGAATTCTTAGTACGATATCCTCAATTTAGTGTTTATGCATAATACATGTTATCAATAGCTTTTTTTAACAAATTCTTTATGCAAAAGTATTTAAAAAAATGTTTTCTATCAATTTATGTGTGTATCTTTAGTGTATCTTAATGTATCTCTGATACGATACGATATCCTCCGATACGTATCTTAATTTTGACCGACCGATACGACGACCGATACCGATACTTTAATCCTTGTTTATACCTTACATTTGAACCAAGCATCCCATTTTAAAGAACTGTCTAAAGTTCCAACGAAAAATATGTAATAACTCATGAGTATCTCAATTGAAGTAATGAGCTAGGCCTCCAACATCCCCTAGTTTCCTCAATTGAATCTCTTCGGCATTGCAAACATAAACTTGTGAAGAGATTCTATCGCAGGGGATGATGCATTCATCATTGTTGCCATCATGGCTATAGTAGTGGAAGAAGAGTGTAATTTGTTTTGCAAAACCGAGCCTTACATTTTGCGAAAGTATGAATACCGAGTCTTGTCCCTTCATTTCTTTATAAGTTGTCCATTGAATTTTTCTTCTCCAAAAATCATAAGTGACCAGATGAAGTAGAAAAGAATGGAGGGTGTCTAATGAGGGGAAGATGTTCTCCTATTGTCGGTAATTGGTCTTCCATTTGAAAAAAATCCTTTGCTTGGGTGAGGCGGAGCGGCGAGGATCCAATGGCCGGCACTGCATCAAGGCATGTGTCGATGTTGTCTCGGCCATCTGATGCTCACCGCAAGGCCACACCCGCGGCAAAGGATCATCGCCCTTGTTATTTGGTTTTGTGTTGTTTTAAATCACTAGGATTAACCTAACATAAACATTATAGAAAAAGTAATAGAAATCTTACAACATACAGGATGTTACCATTGAATTAAGATTTGCGCAACACAAAATTAAAATGAAAAGTCGTGAAACAAGAAATAATATTAAAAATATGAACAATCATGGTTTCAAAATTGGATCGGAATTGTCGAATTAATGATCTTGATTCTTATTTTATTTTTGTCAATAAAATAATAGAAAATCAATGAACTCTTATAATATATGTACAAGTTTAAAAAAAAAAAATTTCACAACTCCGTCGATAACTTTGCTTTCTCTTTTATGGTTTCAGTTTCTAGAGTTGTGAGTTTTCTGATTGATTTCGAAATTAGTTTGATGGAATAGGCTCTTTTGAAAATGGCTCTGCGGTAGTTCCAGGCAGCCCAAAGTCACACAGCTTGGATGGGCTGCCCAATGTTGCATTACGTTGGAGGATCTGGGCTACGAGCCTACAACGATATAGAGAGAGAAATAAGACTAGGGCTAATTATGATTGCATGAAGGCTAATCCTACATTCGAGGTTAAGGGTGTCAAGTAGTTGGGTCTGGTCGGGTCTAATTCCTCGCCCCTCAATTTAAGGCTTTGTACCATGTCCGCATATTTAGGTAATGGGCCTCGTAAGTCAAGACATGAATATGTTTTTGTTTGGTTGATAAACTACCAATACATAATCGGGTTTTAAACAGACTAATTTATTAATTGGACCATAAAAAAAATCCTCAACCAATTATAAACAAGCTATTTTGGCTTAAATAGGTTAATTGGGCTGTAAATAGTGGATTAGAGGTGTCAATCTCAAGCCCGCACCAGTTAACCCAACTAACTTGACTATTTAAAGACCGGCCTGACTTGCACCGATTATTAAATGTCCCGGGCTCAAGCCCGACCCATTTATAAACATGTAGTACACAATGTAGGGGGAAGCCCGACGGGTGCTCGATCAGCCTGACCCATTTACAAACCCTATTTGGCCCGACATGTTTAGCCTGACCGTTTATATGTATATTTTGATTTTTATCTTTTTATATAAAAGTGTATATATTGATCTTTTTATATAAAAGTGTATATATTTATTGAATGTAGTTAAGTGTAATATCTTTCCCAAGTTATTGATGATTTAATAAAATATAGTAAAGTATATTAAATCTAAGACAATTAAAAGTCGTTTAAGGGTTTATTAGTACATTACCCTATTTAAGGCCCGAGTAACCTAATTAGGAGAAGACCGGTTAAAATCCAAAACTTAATCGAACCAACACGAGATCGATCGAGATCAACTCATTCCTTAAATAGATAAGTCACGGTCCAAGGGTATAGGCCTGGCTGAGAGTCTGAGATCAGACAAGGCTGACTGATTGAAACCCTACTGTTGATTGCCAAACTTGGCTTCAATTAATCAGTTCATGTTGGGCATACCGGCATGGGTCAACTTTTGATGTTCCTAATTGAGGTGTTGTTCAACCTTCAACTTGTAAACTAGCAAATTCTTGTTGACCAATACGTCAATTAAAGAAAGGAAACTCTAACCTAAAAGAAAAGAAAAAAATGTTAAACGAGTTGGGTTTGAACCCTATACATTTAGTAAATGGATGAAGCAAGTATTGGATTTTCCCCGTGGACCTAGAATTGAAACACCTACAATATAGGTGATTGTATAAAAAGAATGAGAACAAGTTTTCCACGAGGTTAGATTGTTTAGAATGCGATTTGCCACTCACATGCTTTTTTTTTCTTCTCTATTTTTAATGGTAGGAGCAAAGAGCTAAGGTTTTTTTTTTTCTTTGGTAAGAATTTTTTTTCTTTGGTAAGAATACAAATATTTTTGGTAGATTTTATTTTCTTTTGGTTGCAAATCTCAGGTAGATGATAACTTTGTAAGAACAACCGTGTGACATTCAAATTCTTACCTACACTGGCGTTGTGCCAACCCTCTCCCAGAAAAGATTTCCTCAGTTAAAAAAGATCCGTTATAAGAAGGGGGGAAAAGGAATGTCATTGACCGCCGCAGGGCCATACCGGGCTCCTGCTAGGGTTACATGGAGCAAGCCGGTTTAGCAAAGCCCTAGCCCAATTAATTGATAGACATCGCAGGCTCGCACCTCAGGGATTGATATTGTCGGTTCTCAGGTTCAGAATTTTTAGCCCATTCCATATTCGGCACCGTTTTGGAGCATGTATTAGTAATCTCTTCGCAAGCTCACCCAGCGCCACCCTTCCCGTCGCCGGTGTGTGGGCTAACAATCTTCGCCACCGGCCGTTAAAGAAACAGTCTACGGTTGCCAATCGGAGACGTTAGCAGACACACATAGAGAGAGAGAGAGAGAAAGAGAGTGAGGGAGGAAGGTAGTTTTGGGAAAAGAAGAATGTCGAGGAAGAAGATCGATCTAATAATCTTCTTGGAAGATGGTTTCTCTTTCTTCTTATGAAACATGGCCAATTCTCAGCACCGATGCGTATTCGGTTCGTTATAAACCTCTCCTTCGGTTTCTAATGTTATTGATTGTGTAGATAAATAGGTTATACTGTTGAGTGATGAATTTCGGGCGATTTGGCATGACTTTCCGCCATTGAATTGAATGGTTTGTTCAATTGTTCCACTCATATTCGTTTGATTTTTTGCAGTTGGAAACATACCGTACGATGCGACTGAAGAACAGCTTATTCAAATCTGTGAAGAGGTTGGACCTGTCGTATCCTTCAGGTCAGTATCTCTCTCCCCCCCCCCCTCCCTCTTTCCTTTTCTTTACTGGATTTGTTTTGGGAAAAAAAGTGGGGGGGGGGCACTTTCGAGTTTCTGTATTGGAAGTAAATTCCTTTTTGGGTGTTAAGATTTGGCCCTAGCATCGAATTTGGAGTCCTGGATTGGTCGTTAATGGTGATGTGCAGTAGAGTTACTATGGCAATATTGAAACAAACTCATATATCTCTGGAATCCTTTTATATTCAATCAGCACCTGTATCTCTATATATAAGAAAAGAGTTCACTTCCAAGCAAAATAATGGGCACCCACTTTAACTTCCTTCCAATCAATCCAGGGTGCAAAATTGTTGCTTTGGGATCCTTGGTTGAGCATATTGTCCTCCAATGGCTGAGTATGTAAGGAAGCATTGAAAAGATTACACTCTCCTGTCATGATAAATATCTTTAAATCCAAACTTAACTTTGGAAACTGCTGTGAACCCTTATGATTGAGCATGAGAGGAGTATTTTAATGAAACTATTTGTAACATGGACTGACGTTACAAGACTATGAACTGGATTTATGCACAAGACATGACATTTAAACTGAATGAATCAATGATCTCTTTCCAGAAACTCTTTATTCTCGTGAAGTTTATGTAGTGTGTGTTAGCCATATGTATTATCTATATGACATGACATGAATTCTTTCTTGTAAGAAAATGATGGTATGACATCATATATTATATGGGGAGTTTTATTGCTTTCCACTACCTAGTGAAGCGTTAAACTGATCGCCTTTCCACTTTGCTGTGAACTGGATGAATGTCAAGATCGTAGTCCTCTTTGTGAATAAGAGATACTTTGCCTTGTTATAAATGTGTTTGTAGCCCTCCTTTCGGTTCCTCATCAGCTTTATGTTATTACAGATTAGTTATTGATAGAGAAACTGGGAAACCAAAAGGTTATGGGTTCTGCGAGTACAAAGATGAAGAGACAGCTTCAAGTGCTCGTCGCAATCTTCAGGGCTATGAGATCAATGGCCGCCAGTTACGGGTCGACTTTGCTGAAAATGATAAAGGTGCTGACAGAAACCGTGAACAGGTAAACTAAATAGAAGCATGTTGAGGAAATTCTCTTATCTTCTTACTCTTGTTTAATGATGGCACTTCACCTAATGAGCTTTAAGAGCTCTTATTCATGAAATGTCGAACTTCCTGCGTGACCATTTTGAAGTTCAAACCTATGATGTGAAAACATTGCTTGTTTTGGTTGGGATGAAGGGTCTTGGCAATTGGTTTCTTCTTCAACCTGATGCACCAACCCTCCTCCTCTATCCAGGCTTCTAATCACATGATTTAATTTGAAAAAAATCTACCAATAAGTCATCAACATGTGACTATTACCAAGTGGAACAAGTTTTACTCCTCCATAATCAAATAAATGGCCCAACCTTACCTTGGTTCTGTTTTTGGTTGCCTAGTGAAACCATCCTGAATTCTCTCTGTTCAAACCATTGGGTTGGGCTTCTGTTGAGCACAATTATATTTGCACTTTTAGTCCCAGCTTTTCTTGGGTATCGTATGAGAATGCAAAGAGATAATGAATGTGAAATTTGTTTTCTCACTATCAAAATTCTGAAATTGGCTTGGTTGTGTTGTGCAATGATGTGGGATAGGTGCCGCAACCTGTACAATCTTGCCTCTCCCATGGATACAACTTGCTCTTAATCCATGTTCTCTTAGTTGTCTTAGCTCTTTTCCTCATTCCCTAGAACCTTTCAAATCTTCAAGAAACCTCAAGATCATTAGTTATTTAATTTTTTGTTATTAGTTGATATGTATTCGAATGAGATAAGTTATATTTCGAATTCAGATCCAAATACCGACTGATTGAATACAAATAACCCCACATGCATACAGATGTTTTGAAAAGTTTTTGTATACCCTCTTATCTTTCTTCATGTTCTGCAGGGCCGTGGTGGACCTGGGTTGTCTTCAAGTGTTGGTTGGTCTTCCTCTTTGCCTGACTATAATTTGTTTTGGATCTTCTTTTTCACCCCCTAACATTATTAGTGCAAAAGTCATGTAAAAACTTGTCATGGGAATAACACAAATGCTCAAAAACATTTAGGTGGCCCTGCAGTTCTTGGGGATTCTGCTCTTCATCAGCCAATTGGTCTCACATTGGCTGCCACTGCTGCATCAGTCATGGCTGGAGCTTTAGGTGATGTTCAGACCGGTAGCATGTCCTCAAAGCAAAATGGTCTGCAAAGTCAGTCTGGTTTGGGCAATGATCCTTTAACCACCCATTACTTGGCTAAAATGTCTCGGAACCAATTATATGAGATAATGTCAGTGATTAAGGTGATCATTTCCCTTCTGTCCTATATTCATTTTCAGGTAGCCTTAAGTAGACAACGCAATTTTTATACATAATGCTAATGACAGGTAATGGCTACACAAAACAAGGAACTAGCCCGCCAACTGCTGCTAGCAAGTCCGCAGCTGCCAAAAGCTCTTTTCCAGGTGATTGACCTAGCATTCTGTGTCCTCTTGACTCTCAGAGCCAAGCTCTTGCCCATCTTTATTTTATGGTCATAATTGGCGTGGTTTGTGGCAACTAAGGCTCTATACTGTAATGATTATGTTTTTTAAAACTTGATTCTAGGTCAGGCACACTTTTTTGCGTTTCTGTTTTTTTTGAGTGATTCCGCATCTTAAATGTTGTATGGTAATGCTAAAAAAAAATTGTTTTTGTAACCTGGAAGAAACAAAAGCATGTATGGTTTGCACTTAACAGAATCGTTGTTAGAAACCCATATTTACATAAAATGCCATCTTCACCATGAGCGCTGAAGTTGTGATTTTTAATAAAATATAAGGATAATCAATGATTTTTTAATAAATTCTAAGTTATGGAAACCATTATTACACAAGTAGCTAGAGTTAATATAAGACATAAACAAGAATAATTGATATGATCAGGTTCCATATCTTGCTGAAGACTTTAGACTCTTAATATAAAATCCCATATTTTGCATACATTGTAATGAGGGCATTTCCCAAGGGTTCTCTAAACCAAATCCGAATTTAAGAATGTAGCTATGAACTTGTTTACCATGTATTAGTAAAGCTGCTATGCTAGCACAAGTGCTCAAAACAACAGTGAGAGTGTACAAATATGGCCTTAATTCTGACAACAACAACTCTCGGAATAGGTCTAAACCCAGCAGCGGTAAGCCATTAAACAAACATCGTGATATAATTGTATTCCAAGATATCAAATTTTGGGAACACTTGCTATGAAAAACTTGAAACGCATGCTCAACCATACCATGTTTAGAATATGAAGAAACCAAAGAGTTGCAGTCAAGGATGTCTGAGAGAAGCCCATTTTTAACGACAGAGTATTACCAACTGTCTCTTGCCCTGCCCTTTGCATATGCAGGTAGACCATGATTGCTAGTGAGAGGCAATTACATTGAGCACAACCACTAATCATGGAGTTCCTCGAGACAGAATCCTTCCCCTCCAACCTCTCAAAAATAACCCAAGCTGAATCCAGATCAGCACAACTGTAGTACATAATTATTGTAGCATTGCTCACAGATTGGGGCATGTACCTGACAGCCAATTTTCACCATTCCCACGTGATCGAACTTGAACTCATAACAGTCACAAAAGTCAGCTCAGTCGGTGCAAGACAAGGAATCTGCTGCAAAAACCCTTGACCTGATGGAATCTGCAAAACAAGGAAACAATTAGGGGGGAGGGGGGAGAGAGATCTCACCTGCCGACGGGAGATCTAAAGCTTCAAAGGTTGGGTTTGTCAAGCTTTGGTTCAGGCTGTGTTCTCGCTTCTCTCTGGTCGTTCCAAGAGAAAAGAGTGGAAAAGGGTTTACAATGACCTTATTATTATGTTTTGAGTGTAAATTCCATATTTACCCCTCCTTAACTGAGTCTTTTGATTCTGCGCCTTTTGCTCAGAATCGATTCTGTGATTGAAAAGCAAGCTTTTCTTGTGCCAAAAAAGGGACTCCAGAACCTTAAAAGTGCCCGGTTCATTTCAAAAAAACAAGAAAATGAACCGGACTTACCATACAGTTTTTACCTTATTTCTGTTTCAGAAAAAGGGAAACACAACAGAATCCATTTTTTAGAACATTACAGTTGAAGGCCTACGTGAACTTGCATTCTCAGAGGATTGTTCCACAACTAGCAATGCTTATTTAGAAGCTTGCTTCATTGTAATAGTTCTTCTTCTGCTTCTTATTCTAAAGTATGCACTCATAAGAAAATAAATCAGAACTATGATATCACACTTTGTGCTTTAGAGTCCACAGTCAACATCTTATTTGAAGATTGCTATATCGTAGTTTTACTTTTTTTTTCTTTCTTTTATTCTTTTTCTTTTTTTCACGGAATTTTGTTCTCTTATATTTGCTCTTGTACCTCGTATATGAATTTGGAATTATTTTGATAACTGGAAGGATATTTTTCCAATTTCTCATTTTTCTTTCTCAAAACTTTGTTATTTGTTGATTCATGATCATTTTCATCCTTAAGGTCCCTTGGATTTCATTGCTTCCAGATTCTGTTTTCTAATAAGTTATTGGGGCAATACTTCAGTGACTGTGTGCTCTTTGTATTGTTGTTATGATTCAGCTATTTCGGATAATAAATAGTTGATGAGTATGACAATGATGATTGTGGAATGTGGATTTGTTTGTATTTTTTTAATGTACAACTTACAAATTCATTGATTCTAACTGCATGTACAGGCGCAGATAATTCTAGGAATGGTGACGCCGCAAGTGGTTTGTCTCATGCACATTAAAACGATCTCATTATATATGAGTAGCAGTATAAAGATTATGGCATGATAATATTGTGCTTGTATTTTGCAGTTGCAGATGCCAAATATTCGGCAGGCAACTGGTTCACTATCACAGCCTAAATCTCAAGATGGGATGCAGATTCACCAGACTGCTTTACGTCCTCCTTTTCCTGGACAAATGCCTCTCACGCAGAATAATATGCAAGTTGGGTTGATGTCCAGATTACAAGAAGGTCAAGCGTCTGCTGTTCCTCAAAGTGCTTCAGTTAACATTCAGTCTTCACTTCCATTTCCGCAAGTTCCCATTCAACCTCGATTTCAGCCCCCACAGCAAGCACAGAGTCAAGCACAAGGTCAAGTTTTGGTACAGTCATCAATGCCAGGGCAGTCTGGAGTTTCAACAGTTTTATCCATACGGCCACATCCTTACTCTGGTTTGTCTGTTCGACCACAAACTCCAGCTTTGGCCTCTTCTGCTTTGAAGCAGCAAGTTCAACCCCCTCTGCTACAGCCTCCTAGACCAATTGGTGCTGTGAACTTGGGGAATTCTCAGTTGCTTAACCCAAATGCAGCTCTTCAACATCCTTCACTTTTGCCTCGTCCTTCACTATCCCAGCCAAGCTTTCAGGTACCAACTTTACTGACACTTGCAGCTGCACTGTATCTTGTTTTGTTATAGTAAACTTGTCTTTCCCTTTTTGGGTTATTTAAAAATAGGAGTAGAATAAGAATCAAAATAGATCTGCAGTCAAATTATATTACTTGCCTCATTAGATGGTCAAGTACACTCCGCATGAAGTTGTTACCACCCTGGATGCTGTTCTTACCGTCGGAAAATTTATTGAATTTGTGATTCCACCTCACTACTTTGACGAGGAAACTCACAGGATTAAATTCTTTATTCCTAATGTCCCTACATCACCAGAGTTTTGTTTGGGAATGGAAAAAGCTGCTACTCGCTACTCACATGTTGTTCCCCCTTGTCGGTTCAAAACTCGAGGTCGAGTTTTTTTCGACCATGGGAGAATTGATGCATATAAATCACCTAAGTGGACTTATTTTATTGAAAATATGCTTTGGGTTGAGTTATTTATGTGTTGGGTCTTTGATCCATTAGGTTTTCCTTGCCACTTTAATCAATGGGCTTGTAATATTGGTATAGGCTAGGCATATGGGATTAGTTAAGCGTCTTTATTTGTTCTATTTTAATTGTTATTAAATGTTTAGTTAGGCTGGATTAGGATTCTATAAGTTTGGTCCTATTTTAAGTCAGTTTCCTAGTCACTTTATGTTACCTTATTAGTTAAGGATTGGGTTAGGCCTTTCCTTTTTAATGTTCGTGTCTATTTTTTAGTATTCTATGTAAGTTTGTAAGGGGCTACAACCTTTTACACAAATTTGATTAATGAGATTTTGGCTTGAATCTTTCCTTTATTCTGTGAGATTCATTGAAGGGTGAAATCCTTTGGAACAGTTAGATACTGGTCCAGGTTATTGGTGGGAAGCCATTGGTTACTTATCCTCTTTCTATACTCACTTTCCCTTCTTCGAGTAAGTGTTATTCGATCTATGTCTATTCAAGCATGCAGTTTACTGTTTAATCATAGTTTGGGTAGGTTTATCATCCTTTTTATTTGCTGAATACATACTATTCTTGCTGAGAACCAAATCACGGTGAGACACATCTCATTTTGGACTGGCAAATACCCTGTTTTTGACTCCTTTTCATTGGAAACGAGATTCCCCTTTAAGTAGCATCTACCCAACAGATCAAGAACTCAAGGAAATCTTTTGGGATATTCAAAGGTCCCCCAGTAGAAGGTTTTTGGCATCGATTTCTTGGGAGAAGGTTTTGGGATCGATTATGTTGCTCTGGGCTATGGGATTACTTTGGATGCTGATTTTTTGTCCACGTGTACTGCTATACAATAGGAGGTGATTGGAGATCGTTATTTGTTTAAGTTATTGTTTGCTCAAGATTATTTCTGTAGAAGATTGATTTATTGTTAGGTATCTGCTCGTGTATGTCCTCAACAACAGTTAAGCATCTACTCTTGTATGTCCTCAGTAACCGTTTTATCTTTTGAAGATGGTTATATTCAGCAACCTGATGTTGTTTGATCTCTAGCAACATGATGCTACACTGTTTGAGGCTTGTGAGGGTTTTTGTAGCTGTTGGATGCTACACTTTTGTTGCATTGCCTTCTCTGGGAAGGGTTTTTTGATGTAGCTGTTGGATGCTATACTTTTGTTGGAGTGCCTTCTCTGGGAAGGGTTTTTTGATGTAGCTATTGGTTGCTATACTTTTGTTGGAGTGCCTTCTTTGGGAAAGTCTTTTGATGTAGTTGTTGGATGCGACACTTTTTTTTTTTGGAGTACCTTCTTTGGGAAGGGCTTTTGATGTTGCTGTTATTTGTTGTTGATGGTTTTGCTTGGTTTATTGGACACGACATTTCTTTATCTACTAATGTTTGATGTGTTTTGAGTTGATATTGCTTCTGGCTTTATGACGGTTGATTGGAGCTCTTGTTGGTTCAAGTTGGAGATTTCTGTTGCTGTATATATACTCAACTTGAGGGGGTGTGTCCCCATCGTGCTATGAGTTGAGTCTTAGAGTTAGGAGTTGTTTTTGGTTTTCTTATTAGATTGTAATTAGGTGTTTAAGTCTTTGTACGTTTCCTATCATGACTCTAATTTTTTTAGTACATTTCCTGTCATGACTCTAATTTTTTGATTATAAATAAAGGTCAAAACCATGATAGCCTAAGACATTAAACTATCGCGGGTTTAGATATCTCTCTTGGTTTTGGCTTCTTCTTCTTCACAGGTTTTAGTTGGTTCAACTGATGCAGATCAAAGCCTGAGAAGAAGAGGGCTGAGAATCAACTTCAGAAAAAAAGAGTTTTTTTACTGTTCACGAGTTATTGTTCACCGAATAGTAACCACGTGAACAGTAACCAATATGGGTCCCATTGCTAGCTCCCATGGAGAGTTTAAGTTGCAAGATTTTAGGAAATCTTTGATTGATGTTGTTTCCATTTTTATATTTCCTTGTAATAGTTAGGAAGATATTATTTAGCTAGTTTCTAATTTTAGTTTTTACTTTTAGAAAGTAGGAATTCTAATTTATTGGGTTTTTATCGTTGTAAAAGTGAAGGATTTGATTTGATTTGTAATTAGTTTCCAAATAGGATAATACCTAGTTGTAGGGTGATTCCTTTCCTTTCCATACAAGGAAGGACCCAATTTTTTAATCAATTTAAAATTTATAAATAAGGAAGAAGGCTGATCTACAACCCACAATTGAATTAAAAAAAAGAGCTTTGTGCTGGAAAACTGTGAGATGCAGTGTTGTGAGAGACAGCTTGAGAGAGATGCCCATGGGTGGGATGCGCTAGGGAAGAGTGAGATACTGGACCCAACCTACCCCCATTTCCCTCTATTTCTTTCTGTTTTAGTTTTAATTTTTGTTACTAGTTTCTTGCGACAACATCAAATCTGGATTTATGGACAGCAAGTTTGTTGGAGATTCTATCAACTACTAGAATATCGATCATACTGTAGGGTTGGTTCTTACCTGGAACTAGTCCTACATTATCAACTTTCTTTGCATTTTAAAACTCAAAGGAAAATTTTATAGGACAATCATACGATCGACTATGATGTATGGTGCAGAATGTTGGGCATTTAAGAAACATCATTGAGATAAACTTAGTGTAGTAGAGATAAGGATGTGGAGATAGATGAGTGGTAAAACTTGGTAGGGGTAAAGTAAGGAATAATCATATTAGAGCTGATTTGGGAATAACTCCTATACATAATAAGTCAATTGGCTTATTTTATTGCAAATAAGCCTCGGGTTGTGTTATGTATGTGTTGGGCTTTTGATCCCATGAGTTTTATTCGTAATAAGCCACTTTAATTGGCCTAAAATATGAGTAGAAAGTAAGAAAACGGGATTTATATTCAGTGCTTTTATTTACGTAGTTTTAATTCAATAAAGGCCCATTGGGCCCATCGAGTGTAATGTACTATATGGACTATTAGTTAGTCAGTCCTACTCCATGTTGGAGTTAGAAGTCTAGTCCTAGTTCTATTTGAAGTCCTAGTTGTAGTCATGGTTTAAAGTATTTCCGATACTGATACGATACCCTCCGATATGTATCTTAAATTTAGCTGACCGATACGATACACACCGATACGATACATGGAATTTTTAAAATCCTTTCGTATCAATATATATCCTACGACATACCGATATGCATCAATACACCACTGATACACATCGATACGATATGATATGCACCGATACGACTCTATGGAAAATATAAAATCGAGGTGAAATGTACGTTTCAGTATGTATCGATCGGTACGTATCGATACATATCGGTGTGTACTGATACAGTGTGCTACGGTCATATAATGGTCAAGATGGGTAATTTTTCAGAAAACACAATTTTTTGAGGGGTTTTTGTTCCAAAGTTGTTGCTAGCCATATTTCTCTCAAACTAAAGTAGAAATCAATGTTGGAAACAAGGATTTTACATTTATGGGACAACTACAAACCTTGAATTCTTAGTGCAATACCCTCAATTTAGTGTTTATGCATAATACACGTTATCAATAGCTTTTTTTTACAAATTCTTTATGCAAAAATGTTTAAAAAAATGTTTCCTATCCATTTATGTGTGTATCTTTAGCGTATCTTAGCGTATCTCCGATACGATACGATACACTCCGATACGTATCTTAATTTTGGCCGACTGATATAGCGACCGATACCGATACTTTAATCCTTGGTTGTAGTAGGAATGTCTAGTCCTATTTGGAAACTAGCTCCTATTCAAGGTATGATTGTAATTCTGCCCTCTTTAAATAGAGGAGCCTATGCACTGATATTTTTTAGACTTAAATGAATAAATTATTGAGTGAATACTCTTTAGCTGAAAAGCTGTTATTGAGAGGTGAGATGCCTAAACCTTTGAGGGGTGTGATACCCAAAACCTGAGGGGTGAGATACCCATTCCTTTATTCTCTTTCATCCTTCTCAACCCTCAATCGATTCTATAATTCTTTTCTATTTAATTTTCTGTCCTTTATTTGCTGTTCTTATTTACGGCTACTGTGAGCATATCAGACCTGCCAGAAACACCAGAAATCAGAATCGGCCAGCTTGGAATCTTGGATTTTTGAGACCTGCGAACTCCCTCCTCTTTCTCATTCTGAGACCTGATTGGAGGGCCACTGTTGGGAGGTGTTCAGGGGTGCTATTGGACCAATCAGTCCTCTTTTTGACTCTGCCAAAGTCGATCAGATTGCTGGTTCTGCAGAATCTTCTCAGATTCTCTCTCCAAGGTCAGAAATCAAGAAACTGAATAACTTTCAATCCAACCATCAGAAGTCATACAATTCTGGGGGTTTTGTTCCTACCTACAAGACCTACAATCGATCCCAGTTTCAGCCTCGTCAAAGGCCTACAACTCCAACCGCAGGTATTACTCCATACCCTAGCCGCAGGGTATTTTATCCCATGGGGTTTGATTTTTGGGTGTAAATTTTGGGATCTATTTTGTTGGGTCTTGTGTGCTTTGTTCTATAACCTCTTTAATTGTAATTCCACCCACCCATGGAGCTTGTTAAGTTAATTCCACCCGTGGAGGTTCTTAAGTTTTGGGACTTCACCCAGGGAGGCTGTTAAGTTCTGTGGGTCATAAATATCTACCTTGCGAGCTCTTTTAATTGTATTGTTTTGGGGTATAGTTTGTGGGGGTTAGTATCTTGTAATCTACTCCTGAATTACATACTGGTATGATGATGTTCAATGGAGGCATTTGGATGCTCTAGTATGGAGGAGTGATTTAATTCGGATTGAAGGATCTAAAATAGTTAGGGGCACCTGAACTGACATTAGGAGAAGTGGTGAAAAGAAATGCATAGCTTAGGCCTTATGTCAAGTATGACGTCGAATAGAGCTGAATGGAGGGCAAGGATCCATGTAGCAAACCCCATTTAGTTTGGATGAGGCTGAGTTGTTGTTGTAGTAGGCTAATTAAATGGTAGAGTTTGATATAGGAATTATATTTCAGCTTTAAAGTCCAGGTTAGAGTCAAGTTGTGTTTTAGCTTTAGAATCAAATTAGGAATCTTTATTACTTCCTTCAAATACTTGGTTGTAACAGAAATATTTAGATTAAGATGAATTGAATAGTTGTTTGTGAAGAGCCTACCGTGGCTAGGTATGTTGTTTGAACTTCTTCCTCCCCTCCTTACCTGTGAACTGTCTTTCGTCTTCGTCCTATCTTCTCTTCTACCTGAGTTCCTTAAATCTTCCTGTTTTCTAGGGATAGTGGCAGCCTCAAATCTGAGGTCAATCTCCTTAATCCTCTTTCTTTTACTCCTGAAAGTGGGACTGGAAGTACCTCTGGTATAGGCAATACAAGTCTCTACTTCCATCTCCTAAGCCATCTTGTATCTTGAGATTGCTGCCAAGTTTCAGATATGAAACTAAGGTACCGCCAGTGGCATATTGAGAGATTAAATCTCTGTTATTTGTGGATTGATGGAGCTATTAGTGCTTGTATCCGGTGAAATATTAAAGTAGTAATATATCCCTGAAATATTGCCATGATTGGATCTCTATTGAGCGATAACTTTCAATTGCAAGTTTGAAGTTCTCTGCTTGTTTATTGCGAAAATAGTGGGCTGGAGGTTGGAGACAGCCCAAATCGTGGTTGTTGTTAAAACCTTGATATGGTGGTTTCCAATATCACCCTTCATTCTTTTATTCTCTTTAGTCCTTAATTTACTTTTGATTCCAGATTGCCCCCCTTATCGTTAACTCTACTTCCACATACGCTTTGTTCCTTCCATTGTTAGTCTGAACTTCATTAATTTACAGAAGAGCCATCCACGCACTATTTGAGTTGTGTATTATCCGAGTGGGCGCACAAGTGACCCAATCAGGGTTATTCCGACCTGAGTTCGCATCAAATGCCTATCAGGTGAGAGATGGGTTTCCTGGTGAGTGGTGAGCATGCGTAGGTCTCATCTCCTTTGGATGGGTCTAGCACACGTTCAATTTATAATGTTTAGGGAATCAGCACAACAGTACCCATCACTTTATGGGTCCTTTCTGAAAGATAGACTAGGCCAGGAGCAGCAAGATGAGCCAATTCTCTGGAATTTGTTTTATGTCTGTGAAGCTTTATTGAATTTTGGTAACCATCCAATAATTAGAGAAATATAGATGGCTATAAGCTGGTGTATTTATAGTTGTCAAGGCATGACCAAGGTGCCTTCTTGGGTCCAAGGCAATAGCACACCTTGTTTGATGCAAGAAAGGTGATCGCCTTGGACACCTAGGCGTCACCTTGTGTCCTTGTGACAACATGGCTTATATTATATCTGTTTTTTGACACTTCACAAGTTTACCTTTGATTTTTGTTTATTGATGAATAAATGCTAATATTATATCCTATGCTTTGTTTATTACATACTGGTTTTCTCATATTAGGTCATTATTTGCATAATTATATCAAATTGCATTGTATTGATTGTCATGTTGCATATTATATAATTATATAAATTTATTTTTATATTAGATATACTGCACGCTATGCCCATCTTGTTGCCTAGTCGCCTTGACAACTATTAAGAGTGTAGCATTGGATAGTATTGTGTACCATGGGAGAAGTGGTATAGTTAGAGAGTCTTAGTGTTTGAGATGTAATTAGTTGTTTAGTTGTTATGTTATTTTCTTTTTTGTAATTGACTTAGAGTGAGTTAATGACTTAACTCAATCTAAGTTAAAGGCTAGACCATGATAGAATGATCTATTGATCTTACTATCCCATTGTGTTCTAGTTTCTTCTCTTTCTCATGTCCATCCTTTTCATACAGAATTGAAGCTGAACCGGGTTGATCCTTCGGGCAATCTCAACCGAGACGAATTGGGTCCAATTAGATTTTTGCGATCAGTAGGATATTTTAGTATTTACTTTAGTTAGGAGATATTGAGTTATTTTATTTAGGAAGATATGTAATATTTTATTTTAGGTAGTTGTTAGACAAGTAGGGAGTTACCAATTTGAGTTTTATTCTGTTTATAATTTCATAAGTTAGAAGTTAGGAAATAATTAGGAGTTGCTAATTTAGTTTTATATTCTAATGAGGCAAGTTTTAATTTTAGTTTATTATACAAAGGCGTGTAACCAAGTTATTAGACAGATTTTGATAATAAATTGAATTGAATGTTTTGGTGCCAGGTATGGTGCAAGACTAGGTTGTGTGACCTCTTCCCCACCCCCTTTTGTGTGATATTTTTTCTTCTCCCTTACAACTTTGATTTCTCTCAGGGATTTCTTCCCTTTCTCTATCGGCCCTCCATCAAGTGGTATCAGAGCCGAAGGATCCTTTCCTTCGTTCTCCCTCTTTGTTCTACCTTCTTCTCTTCTCATTCTATCCTCCTTGTTTCTGCCGCAAGTCAGAAATATTACCCAATAAGAAAAAAAAGAAGTCTTTGTTGCACCACAAAAAAGTCGAACCAGAACCCCAACCCCTTCCTTCGGCAGTCCCAACTCCCACCGCTCTTCCTCTCAGCAGCCTCGATTACCCCATTTTTCCCCCTTAGAGTACTACCAGCCAAACAAAAGAAAAATAAAAAAATAAAAAGAAGCAACAGAAGATAGAAGACAAGAATAAAAGAGAAGAGAAGCCAAGTTTAAGATCTCGGTCTCGCTAATCCAATAAAGAGAGATCTCGTGAGATCATGTATTTTTTTTCCAGTCGACTCGGTGGTTGGTCTCAGTGGCTATATGATCTTTGTAGCCCCTGAAAGTTAGTTTTTACCCCATTTTAGGCCTTCTAAACATAATGGAAACATCAGTTTTTTAAATATCAAACCTAAAATTGTACTTTGACTTCGTACTTTGTGTAATTAGTCTCCGACCCTTCAGACCTTTGGCTAGTATGCTCTATTTCGCAATCCATATTCCACAATCAACACATGACACAACATAATTACAAGAATTTAAAAGACATCATATATAAGAAAAGTAACTCTAAATGTGGATGAGGAGGTAATCTTCTCTACTCTTTGAGCTTGAATGAGTGTAGGAATGGAGATCCTCAAGCAATAGCACCAAAATCCTTGCTCCTTAGTGTTTTTCTTCAGAAAAATATAGAGATGTGAGATTTGGTGAGATCTTGGCAAGATCTCGGTCGAGTTTTTATACAATTTCTATCTCGGCATGCATCTTGTCTTGCCTTTTTGAAAAAAATGAGATATTAGAGAGATCTCGCCATGATCTTGAACTATGATGAGAAGAGAGCAATAGATAAAATAAAGAAGAAGAAGCAAGAAGGCGAGAAAAGAGAGAGGAACTGAGAAGCCATGCCTGGTTTCGAAGATCCCTAGATTTCTGCCGCTGCTTGCCATCACTTGAAGAGGACTCCCTTGATATCCTCCTCCTTCCTTGCTCGACCCCCTCCATTGTTGCAGCCAGCGTATCTCTTGCTGGTTCCTTGAATCGATAGGGCAAAGAACCTTCATTGGTTCTTGATCTCCAAGAAGGAAGCCCCTTTTGTCGGTACAATCCCACCCCACGACTCTCTTTCCTTATTTCTTTATACTTCTCCTTTTTCAAAACTGCCCCTATCCTTCTCTTTTATTCTATTCTCACCCATATTTTACTTATATTTTCTAAGTTTACCCCTCACCCATACGTAGCATATTGTGGGTTTCCAACTTTGTAATTGACCTTCCATTATTTACAAATCTGCGATCTTTTAACCCAAAAAAAAAAGTTGAGTTTTCATAATTACAGTCTTGTCACTTGGAAATTTCAATTATTCATCTCTTGTAAATTGAGTATTTGTGAATTAGAGAGTCCACAAGCGATCCAATCATGGATCCCTTTGTGTTCAAATTTACAGTGCAACTGCCAAATGGAAAACTTGCTCATTTGTTGATTGATGAGAGACAACACAACAATTTCATCTCACGAATCACGATCTGGGGTGGATATGTTGTCAAAGAACAATTAGATTATTTTTGAGTTGATGGATGATGTATTCGTTGAATTCTCTGTTTCTTATTATCATGATGGTGCGTTTTGTGAAGTGTTTGACTCTCCTCAATGCATCATAAAATTGGGTCGATGGTTGGTTGGAACAACGAGACGACATCCTTGAATTTGACAACAATGTGTGCACCCTCCAGGCTTATTACATACGTCAACAATTTAATCTTCATGGATTGGTTGAGTAAAAAAAAGTGATACCCCTAGTACAACCACATGACAAACCAAATGCATCAACACAAGTGGAAGACAGTCCTATTGTGGAATAGGTGATGACAACGAAAAGTGAGAAACTCGTGGATCAAGTAATGAAGGACATCAATATAGTGCTAGTTGTTCATCATTATGAGTTCGTTCTTCCCCATGATTTTCCGGACTTGAATGCACCTCCACAGCTTCACATATTAGATTTTATTTGCGATGCAGACAAGCAATTCACCACTGCTCTGAGATTTTATTGTTATCATTCTTTAAAACTCGTGAATAAGTTATTCTCAACATTGGGGGAGTTGATGCAGAATTGAGGCTGAATTGGGTTGACCCTTAGGCAATCTCAACCGAGACGAACCGGGTCCAATGGGATCAGTAGGATATTTTAGGATTTACTTTAGTTAGGAAATATTGAGTTATTTTATTTGGGAAGATATGTAATCTTTTATTTTGAGTAGTTAGACAAGTAGGTAGTAACCAATTTGAGTTTTATTCTGTTTCTAATTTCATAAGTTAGAACTTAGGAAGTAATTAGGAGTTTCTAATTTAGTTTTACATTTTAATTAGGCAAGTTTTAATTTCAGTTTATTATATAAAGACATATAAACCAAGTTATTAGACAGATTTTGAGAATGAATTGAATTGAATGTTTTGGTGCCAGGTATAGTGAAGACTAGGTTGTGTGACCTCCTTTCCCCACCCTTTGTGCAATATCTTCTTTTCTCCCCTGCAACTCTGAGTTCTCTCAGGGATTTCTTTTCTTTCTTTACCGGCCCTCCATCACCTTTTCTGCTGTCGTCCTTTCTGTAGGTACTGCTCTACTGGTTATTGTCGCAACAACTACAGGTTGATCAGTGAAAGAAAATGCATGGCTATCATAATCAGAGGAGGCTGATTTTTGGATTAAAATGGATCTTCTCTGCTCTGGGCCTCTTTGAGGCTGAGAATCACTTGCCCCCATTACATGGTGGAATGAATTGCTTTTGTCAATGCAGGTGATTCTTTGGCTGCAGATCAGCTAGGGTGCGAATCCAGCGAGCACTTGGGATGAGTTAAGCTGATCTATGAGCACCATTGTGCGATGTATTTTTCAGCTTGGTTCTAGTGTGGGCTGTTGTTATGCAGATATTGTTAACTTGAAGTAGACATTGCTTCTGAAAGCAGAGCTTTGTTGCTGTGAAGCGAGCAAACACAGGCTTTCAATTTTGTAGGCTAGCTGATAAACTGCAGTGCACATTAGTGTGGGCCAAGAAACCCCACAACCACTCTCCAATGTGCCAATCACTGGCACATTCAGAGCTCTGCCACAGTGCCACCTAGAGTTCCTGCCTGAGTAGAGCCTTTGCACTCTTCATTGCTCTAAGGTTTCAGCCCAACTTAATGCAAGGTAGCTCGTCCCTGTGTTATCTAGAGCTATGTAGTGCGCTATTGCGTTCGTTAGCTAGAGCAAAGGAGAGCACAGTAGTAGCACTAAGGGAAGGGAGTGCAAGTGGAGTTCTCCTGGGAATTACTTGAGCAGTATGTCACAGAAAGGTTATCCCAGTCAGTTCTGCATGTGCTAGGACACGAGACCCAGATATTGCTTCTACGAGGTCTATGGATAAATTGATGCAAATAAAAGTGAAGTGATCCATATATCATATATGACAAATCAATAAACCAATTTTTGTTTAGATGTGAGACTGAGCGTGTGGTTGACACAGGTGAAGATGATACAGGTTTTGATGATGCCAAAATTTGGTACATTCATTCTCATTAGGTGGTGCAAGTATTTCAAAAATAGGAAAAATTCCTAATTAGGTGGTGCAAGTATTTCAAAAAATAGGAAAATTCCTACATACTCACCATAAACCAAGTAGTGTTAAGTAACAAACAACTTGCAACACAAGCAGGCAAAGCCTTAAAAAGTGAAGTAGGTGTACCTGTGGTCTCTTCTTTGGTCTGCTGGGACCAGGCTGGATATGTCATTACTGATCTGTTGAACCATTCAAAGCTTGGCACTCTCTTTCTGCTTCTTGTTTCACAAAATCTTAGTAGTTAGTGGCTAGAATTATTTTTCTTATGAATGGTTTTAATTATTTCTGTCAGTATTGTTCTTCCATGTATCTAATCCTGTTAAATGTTAGCCTGGCTCATCAATGTTGCCAGGTGGAGCAGAGACAGTTCACAGAGATGCTGAAAGATCTTCTCAGGCTACCGATGATGGACCCTGGCCCCTTAGGAGTAACAACTATTTGAACTTGCCTTCTGGGTTACCTGAACAGACAAGCATGGCTAGTAATACTTCAGAGGGGATGAATCATCCTTCTAAGCTGGCAAAGTTGGAAGGTGGAAGGAGAGTTTCCCATGGACTGGTGAATCTGAGCACTTCTACAGCTGGATCATTGGCTGCAAACCAAGCCTCTCATACTGATGGAATGCAACAATCTGAGAAACAAGTTCCTCAGGTAATGTTTTCTTCTTCAGCAGTTCCAGTAAGTTTATTTCTTCTACTATTTACACTTTTCCAAATGTTCCTGCATTTTTTTTTGGGGGGTGGGGTTGGATGAAGAAACATGTTGTTTGGTTTATAGTTAGTTAACGGATAATGCATGAATTGTTCTGATTGGTTGCAGAGCAACTTTTTCCCCTACTGGAACAGTTGAAAAGTACCGGAAAATTCATGATTTCTTAGTTTCTGGAGTGTTAATAGCAGATAATTCTGAATTATATATCATTTAAGAACTAAAGGGGAAAAGGAAACTGAAAGAATTGTGGTCCTCTCTTCCACTCATCCTGTCTCCCATTTCCATATTTTCATTGTAAATTAACTCAAATGAATCGACCTATTGTCTATAAAAGTTGTTAAGACCATGGTTATTGTAAATAATAAAAAAGGGAAAAAGAAGAAGAAGAGGGAAGAAGAGCAAAAGAAAGCTGTAACCTTGGGAGCCACAACCTTGTGTTCAAACTCCCACTTCATTCAATATATATAATAGCGACATGTGATATAACCCCGCTATGGGCATAAAAGGAAAATAAAGGACATAAAAAGAAAACAAATATAAAGTTACTGTTCATATGAACGGTACCCATGAATAGTGCTGTGAACCCCTTAATCAGTAACTTCTAACAGTTGTCAAGGCAATCCAAGGCATTGGAGGGGTGGCTAGGCAACAAGGCACCTGCCTAATCATTTCCTAGGCGCCCAAGGCAAGCAATATATGACTATGTATAATATAGGAATGATAATTTTATATAATTTTTCTTATACATAAAATAGAAGCCATATCAATGCAGTACTATTTATGATAGTAATCACCTAATATGAGAAAATATTTTCTCATATTAGGATATAATATACATATAGTAATCTTAAGTATAGGATATAATATAATCGTACCAAAAAAAAGTATAGGGGTTTTTTTCCCCCTTCTTCTGAAGTCCATTTTGGATAAAAACGCCTGATTTGTTTCTGAAGAAATTAATATGGATCCCACTTATATTTGGCGTGTATCATCAATCCTTTTCTCTGTTTTCTTTTATGCTTCCTCTTTCTTTGATTTACGAGTTCATGGGTTAAGAAATTGGTGCTATAATCCATGCTTGGGACCAGATTGTTAGCTGAATGACATGTATGCTTAGTGATATTTAATTGAAACTGAACTTTTCATGTGTTGCATAATTATTTATCACGATGAAGCTGTTGGTTTGAGGTTCTACCAGTAGTTCAAAACTTTCACACCTTTGCTTTTCTATTTCTAATATTATGTTGGTTCTCTCTCCCTTTAAAAATTAAAATAAATAAATAACAGTGAAAACTGTATTAAACACAAAAGGTCTCTGAATCTGACTATCGACTGTATCTGTTTTTTAGGCTGAATTTCTACTCATAATATTGACTGGACTTGTCTGGATATTTGCTGAATCTTAAGTTATTAATTATGCTGTAACTGTCTTTCTAAGGAGCGGTTCTGTTGCTCCTTGGCGAGGATCTATTGGGTTTTCTGGAGCTCACCATTTATGCAAAATGAAATTCTTACAAAAAAATTATGCCATGTTTGGAAAAAGGAAATGGTCGCTGCTGCTGCTGCTGCTGCTGCAAATAGCAAATAATTAAAGATAGGTGTTGAAAATCCAGCACAAAAATGGGGACCATAAGAACATAGTTTGGAACTTCTTGAAAAATAAGAATACATTAATTCATCTCCAGTCTAATTATGAATGACCTTAATAATAACTATATGAATAAAGATACATTTCACACTTTACAAACAAGCAGCTAAGCTTATAAAGGGTTGTGTGTGGGGAAAGATAAGCATTTCGGTGGGTGGGGTTGAGCATACAAGATCTATAGTAACCAACCAATAGTAAGAGTAGCCAAGCAAGCAACAAGGCACTACTGTGAAAAAGGGTTGTGGGGGAGGAATCATTAAAGTAGAATAAAGAAAAGGGTGGTCGTAGATCACCAGATTCAGTTGTCTTATGAATAACTTGTCCCAAAGGTGCAGAAATAACAGGCTTGACTTTGTTGTCTCAGTGCTATCTTTCGCTTTATAGTGCAGGCCTAGGCTTGAATATGACCTTCTCTGCTTTACTCTTTAAGATCCATTAGGCTAAAACTTTTGGAACTTTGAATCTTAGGAGGAGGAGCTAACACAGCCAAACCTCAACTAACATTAGAAGCTTCTACGTTAGGCACAGTTCTCTGAAAAATCATATGTCCTATAATTTTTTTTCAAGGTCCCATGCTTAGCCCACTTAACCATTTGAAGTTGCTATTGAAGATGCTTCATTCATGTGGATGCTGGTGTTGGAATGGTGATGCAACTCTTCATTTTCCGAAAACTTGGGAGCTGTGCTCCTTGCAAGTTGTGTCTGCAAGTTATATTTTTTGGGTTGGGATGGGTATGCTTTCTTAGCCCTTACTGGTACGAACCTTGGGCATTGCCTCAATCTGGTCTGTTTTCTCCTCATTCTTAGTGTTCCCAATGTTTATTTTTTTTCAATGATTAGTGTGTTCTCAATCTTGTTAGTCCCTTTTAATGTAATTAGAAAAAGGATGTACCCCGTGACCAAGGTTCAAGAACTCATTTCGTTTCGGTGGTTTTGAAACCACCGAAATATCGAAATTTCGTCGAAATGGTGTACTTTTTCCCATGTGTGGCCGAAATTAGCAAAATGAGCAAAACGAAATGACCAAGATGGCTGAAATTTCGACAAAATAGCGCATTTTTTGCGCGGAAATGAGCGACATTTCGAAACGAAATGACCGAAATGTGACTGAGATGACTGAAATATGACCGAAATTATGTACTTTTATATTTCGTATGACATTTCGTTTTGGTTAAAAAAAAATACCGAAATATCCGAGATCTCGGCCATTTTTCGAACCTTGCCGGTGACACGGGTTAAACTTGGAACTTATATGCACAAAATTATGTATAGATATTTGAATGATTTGATTGGTCAAGACAATTGATCTGACTCCTATTGAGCCATCCAGTATGATAGTAGTTTGCTTGCGTATTTATATGATTTTTCTTCTCCCCCCACTCTGCAGTTGCAGCTTCCACCTGAGGTAGAGTCTGCCCTACTGCAGCAAGTGATGAGCCTCACACCAGAGCAGTTGAGCTCGTTGCCTCCGGAGCAGCAGCAGCAAGTGATTCAACTCCAACAGATGCTGCGGTGAGTTTAAACCCAGATGCGTTTGCTGGTGTATTATATCAGCCTATCTTCAATTCTCAACCATTAATCGGGCCAGCCAAGCTTTGCCGCCTTCTCAGGTCTTCATGAGTTATTGCTAGGGTAGGCAGATTGGTTGTTATGTCATCCCAATGGTTTGAAAGTTTTGGCTAAATGTGGTCTAGTTCAGGTTCTGAAATGCAAGGGAGGATTACATTTTTTTTTACAATTCTGAGACTGTGAATAGCATGTTTCATAGAATGAAAAAGAAAGAAAATAATAAAGAAGAAGTTTTGCAGTACATTTTTTTTCGTAGAGGATACTGACAATGCTGACCCAGTATGAATGGGAAAATAATCCTCTGTTTTTCTCATCCCTGTTTTTCCTTGTTTTGCTACCTGCAGAACACGACACGTGGACAACTTTAAGACCAACGCACCGGATGTAATAATCCTCACCCAACCTTGACCGTTGGATCCTTTGTTGTCCACGTGTCGTGTTCTGCAAGTAGCAAAACAAGGAAAAACAGGGATGAGAAAAACAGAGGATTTTGATCCGTATGAATGATTGCCTGTCCATTGCTTCTTTCCTTTGAGCTAACAATATTCTTTGCAGTAGGGGAAGTAAAACAAAGAAGACTGAAGTTTCTTGCTTACTTAGATCAATTGTAACTGTTCAGTTCTTTGTGCCACTTAATATGAGGAAGTTTATCCTTCAGGCTTTGAAGTATAATCCCTTTCTCGGTATGTCATTTTTTTGCTGTACAGTCTCATCCTTTCTCAGCGAAAGAATCTTTGCTTGTCAACAAAAATAACGAGAACTGGGATCTGCATACCATTATGACACCTACTGGAAGCATATACTAGTCTGATGGCGATGGTTTCTCTTTCTGAATAAGTAATTGAGCCAAAAAGAATAGATATGCTTAAGTAGCGAACATTTACAGTCCTTCCATTAAAAATCTTGAGAGAGACGCAAATTCCAAGTCTAGTGATATCTGCAAGAAGCATAGTCATCCTCGATGTTTTCTGTTTCATGAGATTATGTTAGGCTTTTTCAAAGGTTTGTTTGACTAGAAGTGAAAGTGACTAGGGTTCTTAATATTCTTTCATAAACTGATACAAAGTTCAAAGAGGTTAAGTCGAGTTTGAATAAGTTCCTGTTATTGAATGGAGAAATTTTGTTTCAATCCTCGGAGAGGAATATGGTTCGTTGTAAAAGCATGATATGAAATGGGCGATTTTGAGGCGAAAAAAAAAAAAAAAGATCTTCAGTACATGAGTGGATTCAGTTCATGAATGACCAGTGTTCTTGTCCCTAAAATTTGGAAGGAAGAAGAGGATTCCCAGGAAGGAAATTTCATTACTTTGAGATCACAAAACCTTACAATCAGTATACATTCTTTTAAACTCTATAATATACATTCTTTTAAACTCTATAATATACATTCTTTTAAACTCTATAAATACAGTTAATATACTTAATTCATCACAGATGAAAGTCTGGATAAAAAATTTACAAACAGAAAACAGGATATGTATTTTCTGTAAAGCCTCAGCGAGTAGAAGAAAAGCAGGGTCTCTGAAAGCTTGAAAGATCAAAGCTTACCGCGTTCGACCTTGACTTAAGAAACACACTGCTAACCTAAAGCAACCATCTCTGCAGATCGATCATCGCATAGCTTTGCTTCAGGTGCAGTGTCAGAATCTCAAAGACGAAGGGGAAGCGAGAACGGAAGAGTGTTTGGAGGTGTCAGACTTCATTACTTTACCTCATTCCATTGATTCATCTCCTTTCCTTTGGAGTCTTCGTCCTTCACTGAGTGGGTCGAGATTCTATGGTTTGGTTTGGGGATAAGGGTTTAATGTTCAAAAGACAACTTCATCTATAGCAGTTGGATCTCATGAGGATAAGTGTCGATCATTGGTGAAGAATTGGTGTTTTTAGAATTGAAGACTAGCCAAATCCGTGTGAGTGGCCCTAGTGTGAAAATTATCAACAGCTCTTGCACTGGTGTAGTGAGCATCGGGTGGTTGGGAGCCCCTTGGAATGCATGTGCAGATGCTCTCAACCATCCAATGCTAACTGCACCTCACTGCTCGCTGCATAGGATGTGGACTCGTGGCCCCAAAGAGATAAAAAGATTCGAACTCAGAACTACACGCTTTTTGAGGTGAAGGTTCCTTGCCAACTCGGCTGCCCCTTGGGGTTAACATTAAACCATTGCCTGTCTATCCTGTTATTGTGATTATCTCAACTAGCATACTGTTGAGCTCTTCTTGCAGAATGTCTGTTTCTTCCATGGGGAAGTCAATTAGAGAGTTTGTTCGTCAATGTGAGAAAAAAAAACTTGAAAATGTGATACTCAAGCATTCTAGAAAAATTCTTTCAGATCCACAGCAATAGACATTAAGACAGCCAACTCCAGAGGGCTACAGTCCAAGGTCCAAATTTCCAGCCCAAAGTGGCTTCTGTAAATCTCCTTGGTTAAGCTTTGGTTTAGCCATTGCCTGTCCCATAATGTATAGGTCGTAAATCGAAGATGACAACTACAAGAAACCAAAATAATGTCGCGATTTCCGGTGGAACCAATTTTGTTGATATCCATCTTGTCTGTGCTGCATTATTGCTATGTGCATCGTACACAGAGGGGGACATCTATAGCGTATTCTCTTCTATTTCCTTGATCTCTGGAGTTGTCCTACGAGGGTTTTCAATCTAATGGTTACCTGACCTTCATACAAACCGATATATTTTGTGAATATTGCTATTATGAGCAGAAATAGTATCTATAATTCTGGCTATGCTTGAACCTGTCTAATGCTCAAGATTTACGATGATTGATAGCCCTGTGGTGATGAAGTACTGGGTGCTGGACTGGTAAAGGATTGAGACTTCTTGGAAGTCTGGCTGTAAATCAAGCCAAGCAATTACAGCCTATTGATATCTGTGTAAGGCATGTGTAGCATAATTTGGTGCTCTAATTATTTTGTCCTAACAAGAAGATCATAATCAATTAAAAGATAAGTGCCAAGTGAAACATTACCATGCATTTCCTTGATTTATTTCAGATTACATATGCAATTGATTATTTAGATAATAGTTTGCAAACTGTCAGCATAGATGTAGAATTTCAGAGGCTCCATCTAATTCAGATCCCTACATGAAAGGAGTATTATATGCTCCCCACATGAAGCATATGTGACCCCAAAGCCACTTTTCGATTACCAAACTCATCGACGACGGTCAAATCCTTGCAGACATCCATTTTGAACTTCACTAGTTGCTCACTTTGAGCTGCTAAAGAAACCTTCTGAAAGCCTAGCATATGCTTCTTTGGGGCATTGTGCACAGATGGAGGAGTGGTGAACAAAAAAATTGTATGACTTTCACCCATTCTTCCCAAGTTCTTTGTTCTTAAATGAATGATGAAAGCAAGGTTTTGGCAACTACTTCCAAGGAGCTCGAGGGATTTGCATCCTGAGATCGACAAACATGGCCCTTCTCCAAGGGAAGTGAGACCAGCTTAGGTGCCAAGGCAAGGTGGTGACTGACTTTGGAGGAGCTCAAACCATCACCAAATGAATATACAGTTTCACCCGTATAAAACTGGTAGGTTCGGCCAGGGTAATCTGTAGCAGGATCTGGTCTCATGTGCATATTTGTCATTGGTACCTTGTTGACATACTCCTGTGTGTACCATGTCATAGGTAATTTTCCACCTGAAGAACAAGAAACAAGATGTCCATGAGAGTGAAATAGTGCCCATGGCTAAGTTTTTCTTACCATAAGCTCAAAAACAAATAATGAAGATGGGAGTAGTTTGACTTACTACGATTGTAATACCCGAAGATGACATCCGCCATAGCAGCGCCTCCTGCTTCACCTGGGTAACCAACCCACAGGATGCTTGTAATGTTATCATCATTTTTCGCAAATGTGATATCCATCCCTCCTCTAGACATTATAACAAGAATCAGAGGTCCTTTTGCTGCCTTTGCGACCTCTGTTACCAGAAGCGCTTGTTGTCCAGGGAGAAGGACATCAACCCTATCACGACCCTCAGCCTCAATAGATTGATCAGCACCTACCATTAAAACTGTGGCATCTGCTTGGCTTGCTATTGTCTTAGCATCATCTAGTTGGGCAGTAGTACATGCCACATTCGGGCAGCATGTTTGATAGAGAGTAGGAACCGAGGCCATCAAGCCTTGAAGAGGATTTGTATATTTGCAAGGAGTGCCTGCCAAAATCGAGAAATGCTTAAGAAGACTTAGCTTAATCTCTTGCTCAAAACACATTGGATATGAATAGAGTATATTGCACAGTGGAAGGGATTGGATTGGATATCTCTTGCATTTGAAATCATTATATAAAAATTAATTTTTCTAACGGGTATCTCAGATACGTACCTTCGATTCATAGTTGCCAATTTGCATTTGAAATTATCATATAAAAATTAATTTTTCTAACAGGTATCTCAGATACATACCTTCGATTCGTAGTTGCCAATCATGGTCTTTGTGACATTCGCATTTGGTCCAATCACTGCTTGAGACTTGATGGTGGTAGGTGACAATGGCAATGACCCAGGGCTGTTCTTCAACAAGACAATCGCTTGCCGTGCTGCTTCACGGGCCAGCTCCTGGTGCTGGGAAGTAGAGACATCATTCGGACCAAGCTTCCCGTAGAGTTGCTTACTTGGGTCACCATCGAAGAACCTGAGTCGCATCAGAGTAGCAAAATTGTTGGAGATTCCCTTATCGATGGCCGACTCGTTCAAGTACCAAGCTTTTACTGCAGCTTCAGTGTGTTGGCTAAGAAAGGATCCACAGTCGAGATCCAACCCTGTTGGCAATAAACGCATTTGGTGAGGCACTGCCAGTCCATGAAATAGTGTTGGCATAAATGAGCCGTGGAACGAAGAAGACGAAGTGCACTTACCAGCCAATATAGACTTAGCCGCTGCTTCCTCCCGGGGTTTTGGTGTAGTATTGAGAGTCGTAGATCACATCTACCGAATCACAGTCTGAAACTATGTACCTGCAGCAACCCAAACTATGAGACCTGCTTCTGCTACAGGTTACCCTGGCTGAACCTACCGGTTTTATACAGGTGAAACTGCATGTATATTCATTTGGTGATGGTTTGAGCTACTCCAAAGTCAGGCACCACCTTGCCTTGGCACCTAAGCTGGTCTCAATTCCCTTGGAGAAGGGCCATGTTTGTCTATCTCAGGAGTGCAAATCCCTTGAGCTCCTTGGAAGTAGTTGCCAAAACCTGGCTTTTCGACATTCATCTAAGAGCAAAGAACCTGGGAAGAATGGGTGGAAGTCATACAGTTTTTTTGTTCACCACTCCCTCATCTTTGCATAATGCCCCAAAGAAGCATTTGTTAGGATTTCAGAAGGTTTCTTTAGCAGTCAAAGTGAGCAATTGGTCAAGTTCAAAGTGGATGTCTGCGAGGATTTGACAGTCATTGATGAATTTGGTAGTCGAAAAGTGGCCTTGGAATCACATATATTACTAACGGTTGAGGCCGATATCAATATTTGACCGATCCAAATCTTGGAACTAGGGTAAATTGCAGATACCGATCCAATATCCAAGAATTAAATCCTTGCATCTAATAGAAGTTTTAATGGACTGGTGGCTTAAACTTGGAATCTAGCATCTAGATCTATAATATAGAAGTTTAAATGAGGGTGAAACTTTATATATGTGTAGTGCCTAAGATCAATTATAGGGGTGTTAAATGGTAAGTTCATTTCGATTTTTGATTGGGATGAACTAGTTTTGCACTGATAATAGGTGAAATGAAATCAGCTCGATGTTTGGTCTTGATCCAATTTAGTTTCATTTTATCTGTCCGATATGGATGTCTAAAATCATGCTTAGAGTAGAGAAATCTCTCTTCCATTACTGTTGATGTGACAATATGATTGAATTCTTAGATCATCCAACCTATGTAGTGCAATGCAACGGTACCAATAGCAGATGTGAAAATTCACTCAGCAACCATGGTCAAGTTCAAAACTTAGTCCAAAGGGCAGAGATTGGATCAATCCAATTTCGAATATGTGCTACTTTTCGAGGCCAGTTATCTTGTTTCATTTCTTTAACTACAAAATGTCTTTCAAAAAAACCCTACAAAAATGGAGAAAGGGAAATGTTTTCCTAAATAGGAAGGACCCTCTTTTAGGGAATCAGTTTGACCCAAATTCTATAAAAGGTTACAATGAGACCAGAAGTTTTCCAGTATAATGTTAGAAGGAACAAAAGTAGGGTTTTGCACCACTAGTATATGCAGAAGTGGAGTGGAGTGGAGTGGAGTGGAGCCCACTGTAAGTTTGGGCCAGCCCATGGGCGGGGCACCATAGCCTGTGAGTCTGTGACAGAGCTTCTAATAGCCTGTAATTCAGTGTACTATCAAGGGCACGTACTTTTGTGTAGAAATATATTTGAGTGTGTTTCCTCGCTTAATTACATTGAGAAAAGATATCAGATATGTATTATCTAGTTGTTATGTACATTTTGTATCTATAAACGAAAAATATTAATAATTGTAGAAGTAACAACTACCTAGCTGGAAAGAAGAGGTACAATGACATGTGGAAATTGTTTAAACAACTATTCAATGTAGCCTATGAGAAATCCATAACATTAAAATTCAATTAAAATCCAACGATATCCTTAACAACTTTAACCAAATGCCAAAATTCGAAACACATTTCCAAAACTCGGCTATACATAAAACCCATGAATCATTTCACTACAAGAAAAGCAATTTTAGGCTACGAATTTTCATTAAATTAACAGAAAATATGACCAAAAAAAAAAAATTTACTACACACAATACCTTTCCAATGGCCTCAAAGAGAGGTATTAAAGGAAGCCACAATTAGAATAACTATAGGAAAGCTAGTAGCTCCAAGAACTATACTAGAGAAGCGGGTCCAAGACCAACGTAAGAGACTCCATGAGTCCATGTAAAGCTTCCAACCACCATTGATTACTCAGGGATACCACTGGTAAAATCCTACTGTTTGTGGTGACATAAGTCCCTCCCTATATTTTGTAAATTAAGATTTTCTTTTGTAATAAATTTGACCCCCGATCCAATTGGGGTCAAACACCCATGAAAAAATTGCTTAGATTTAAGAAAAGTAGCATGGATTTATCCATGGTTTATTCTTGATCTCTAAAATCCTATTTCTGAATTCTAATTCATTTTTTCTTTTATTCAGCCAAAAGCGGGTAGGATTTGTTAGAAATTTGATAAAATATTTCTTTCTCTATATACTTATTTATATAACATAAGTGATGTTGCATAGAAAACCCTTAACATTGCCATTCCTATAGACCTATATGGCCGCGGAACTTATTTTGGTGCTTTAATTGTTTTTTCCTATCACAAAGATCATAATCAACTAAAACATAAAGTGCCAAGTGCAGATTTACTAAGCATTTTTTTTTTTATTTGGATTTAAAAATCTTGTTTCAGATTGCATTGGTCATTGCCAATTGAGAAAATTGTCTGCATTTCCTTCGCCATACATGAAACTCTTATTAATCTTCTGACAGAAGTTGGGGAGACCTTTTCTTCCCCAACTTCATCTTTAACTTGAAATCTAACTCAAATTCCTACATTAAAGGGGTATTTCAAGCTCCCCACATGAAGCATATGTGACCCCAATGCTACTTTTCGGCTTCCCATCTCATCAACAACGCTCAGATCCTTGCAAACATCTACTTTGAACTTGACTAGCTGTTCACTTTGAGCTGTTAAGGAAATCTTCTGAAAGCCTAACAAATGCTTCTTAGGGGCACTGTGCACAGATGGGGGAGTGGTGAACAAGAAAATTGTATGATCTCCACCAATTCTTCCCAAGTTCTTTACTCTTAAATGAATGTCAAATGTCAAATTCTGACAAATACTTCCAAGGAGCTCAAGTGATTTGCATTTCTGAGACCGACAAACATGACCCTCCGCCAAGGGAATTGAGACTAGCTTAGATGCTAAGGCAAGATGGTGACTGACTTGGGAGTAGCTCAGGCCATCACCAAATGAATATACAGTTTTACCTGTATAAAACCGGTAGGTTCGGCCAGGGTAACCCGTGGCAGGATCTGGTCTCATGTTCATATTCGTCATAGGGACCTTGTCAACATACTCCTGTGGGTACCATGTCATCGGTAATTTTCCACCTAAAGAACATGCAACAAGAAGTCCATTCCATGAAAGTGAACTCAGGCAAGGGAAAATCAGAGTTGTTGGCACTAAGCAATAAAGATGAGGATAGTAGGACTTACTTGGATTGTAATACCCAAAAATCACATCTGCCATAGCTGCACCTCCAGCTTCACCAGGGTAACCAACCCACAAAATACTTGTAATGTTATCATTATTTTTCGCAAATGTGATATCCATCCCCCCTCCAGACATTATAACAAGAATCACAGGTCCTTTGGCTGCCTTTGCAACCTCTGTTACTAGAAGCGTTTGTTGTCCAGGGAGAAGGACATCAACCCTATCACGTCCCTCAGCCTCAATAGATTGATCAGCACCTACCACTAAAACTGTGGCATCTGCTTGGCTTGCTATTGTCTTAGCATCATCTAGTTGGGCAGTTGTACATGCCACATTTGAACAGCCTGGTTGATAGAGAGTAGGAACCGAGGCCGTCAAGCCTTGAAGAGGAGATGTATATTTGCAAGGAGTGCCTGCCAAAATCAACATGTGCTTAAGAAGACTTTGGCTTAATCTCTTGCTCTAAACATATGGATATGAATTGAGGGGATCGGAATGCATATCTCTTGCATTTATTTTAATAATGGGTATGTCAGGTACCTTCATAGTTGCCAATCATGGTCTTTGTGACATTGGCATTCGGCCCAATCACTGCTAGAGACTTGATGGTTGTAGGTGACAATGGCAATGACCCAGGGCTGTTCTTCAACAAGACAATCCCTTGCCGTGCTGCTTCACGGGCCAGCTCCTGGTGCTCGGAAGTGCAGACATCTTTTGGACCAAGCTTCCCGTAGAGTTGCTTACTTGGGTCACCATCGAAGAACCCGAGTCGCATCAGAGTAGCAAAATTGTTGGAGATTCCCTTATCAATGGCCGACTCGTTCAAGTATCCACCTTTTAACGCAGCTTCAGTGTGTTGGCTGAGGAAGGATCCACAGTCTAGATCCAACCCTGTTGGCAATGAACACATTGGTAAGGAAGGCACTATAAGATTTTATGGGCCATCCGGCCCATGAAACAGTGTTGGCATTAATGAGCCGTGGAATTAGTTTCAAACTGATAGGCTGAGACCGAAACCAGCCCAAACTGACCCTCTGACACCCCTACTAGTGGTGATGATAGGTTGATGATCATAGAAAACAAATCCGAGAAGAGAAGTGCACTTACCGGCCAATATAGACTTAGCCGCGGCTTCCTCCGGGGTTTTGGTGTAGTGTTGAGTGTTGTAGATCACATCTACTGAATCACAATCTGAAACTATGTATCTGCAGTAACCCCAATGAAATCAATTTCGAGTCTATCTGAGATTGAATGGTGCATAGATTTAATAATCTACACCTAGAGCTAGTGGCCCCCACATTAAAGATCTCTTCTTTGATCTGCTAGGTCTTTCCCCAAAGACTGTTAGGTGGTGTAATTTTGGTCCTTCAATAGAGATCCAATCCACATGCCTCTAAGTGGTCGGGGTCCCGGGGGAGGGGGGGGGGGTGCGGACTGAGTAAAAAAATGGAAAAAAAAAAAAAGCAAGAGAATCCTATCCAATTGTGCCACTACTATGCCAGTATAGAGGTCAATATTGGGAAGTAGAAACATTTGGGCTCGCCTATATCCTGGCATAGAGACATACAAGTTGGAAGGGTTCTTTTTTCCGAAAAAAATATCTAAAAAAACGATTAACAAAGAACATTCATGACTAATTCTAAAATAGTTTGCGGGAATTCGATCCAGTTTCAGAAATGATGTCTGCACTAGCATAGAATGTAACTGATGTACACTCAATATCACTCATGCTATGGG
Source organism: Macadamia integrifolia (assembly GCF_013358625.1). Classification (NCBI taxonomy): domain Eukaryota; kingdom Viridiplantae; phylum Streptophyta; class Magnoliopsida; order Proteales; family Proteaceae; genus Macadamia; species Macadamia integrifolia. Next base: position 30,994,924 of record NC_056559.1, on the reverse strand, counting down.
GTAAGGATTTAGTTCACGCACTGCTATCAATCGCTGGTGATATTGATGCTAATATTTATTCATCATATCAGGCTGATATAAGATTAAAACATCAATTTTCCAACAAAAAGAAATAGATATTCATATTGTATCGATCTTTATCAATTCATCAATACTGATATGAAATGGTTGATATGATCAACCTAATATCGATACCTAAACCCGTGTATAGAGCTTCATGCAAGTTAGTAACTTTGTGGTCCTTATCACTTTACCCATTTGATACTAAAGAGCCTGACCAATGACTTGCCACGTCTAGTTATGGACCACCATTGGGTTAGAGCATAAACACCATTGATTGAACCCATGACTTCCTCTCTCTCTCTCATATGCTGAACTGAATATATTGGAGAGGGTTTCTTATGCCGACAATGTGGAGTAACTTCTTCCCCTACATCAATCTCTTTATTTTGTGTGTGAATAACATACATCAATCACAGCATGGAAAAGAGTTTCATCTAATAGTTGGCTCATGTGATCAGGGAAGAGAGAAAATGGCAGTACAAGACTCACATGGTTACGATGATAAGCATGGGAACACATGCCCACACTTTTAGTGTGAGGATATTTTTCCCAATCTTCAAATATGAAAATTAAGAAAAACATCCCCACGACATTGGAGTGCAGATTCCATTATCCGTCCTCTCACATAATGAGATATGGTGTTCATAATGACATTCTCTCTCATGTTCTTAGGTCTAACCCATGTGAGCCCCATATGAATGATGTTGTTCTCCGTACTGCCATTGGTTTGGCATGTAGCTTTGTCCTCACCCTCACGTTGTGGGGAACCCTCTCCCTTAAAATTGAAAGAAAGAAGCGAACAAAAAAAAAAAAAAAAAAAACCAAAAAAAATGATGAAGAAGAGAAAGAGCCAGACCCATTAAGTTTCCAGTCACCCCTAATAACACCAGCAAGGAGGTTCGGGTCTGCGCAAGTGGGTATCCCATTTACTTTGTTGAAAGAACACATCACACTCGCAACATTTCCATCAATAACACAGCTCTTGAATGGTGGTTGAAATGTATCATCCAAGTCCTGTTTGGTTACCTGTTACAAACTCACAAAACAAAATCAAATTTTCAAAACAAATTCTTATTCAAATTAACACAAAGCAATATAAATAACGGCTGTGTTTAGTATATCATTTCATAATAGATTTTATTCTAGGTCTAGAATACTTTTTAGATCAGAATCTATTTCAAGAATGCATACTAAACACAGTCTAAAAATGATAAAATCTTTCTTATTTACCTTAGCATCGAAGTGGAATCGATCAACTCCTTTCCAATTTTCTAAATCATAAGCTGTGTAGTGCTTACAACAAGCAGCAACTTTAAGCTTATTTAGATCACCATCATCTCTTTGTTGTAAACCTCTTACATAGGCAGATCCATATTTGCTTGACAGTAATGGGTCTTCCCCTGGAGTCTCTTGGCTTCTTCCCCATCTTGGATCCCTCAATATATTGATGTTAGGGCTCCAAAATGTTAATCCAGCTAGACCCACATTGTACATCGCTCTAGCTTCTGTAGAGACCACCTACAAAGTATGTACTAACATTCATTTCCGTCTATAAACAGTTTCTTAACAATATTGTCCCCCCTAGAAGCTTAAAATAAACTAGAAAGCATAGTGGGAAAAGGTTTTGACTCAACCCAATCACTCGAGTTAAGTAAAAAAATATGGAACTTGTTTGAGAGTTATGACCAAACCTAAGTTTCAGAGATGTCTAGACCAATTCCGAGTCGGCCCAAATTTTTATTGTCTCAATATTTTTTTTCTCAAGTTACGTGAAATTCACTGAGTTTATTTTTTCCTTTTAACCTGTTAATTAATCATAGCTCAGTCCCTCCTCACTAAGAGAAAGAGAAGAAGAAAGATTTAAAAAGATGAGAAAAAAACATGATTCGCCATGACGATGTTTGACTCACCTGGCTCATTAGGTTTGGAAAAGGGATTTGAGATTCGAAAAACCTAATTTTTCAACTATGCCAGAAAGATTAAATGAATCTTTTAATGAATGATCTTTCTTTCTGTGCTTCACTCACTCCATATTCCCAGTATTTAGAGCTCTAAAATATATTCATGTTTCAGTGTACCATCAACCACAAACTCGAACCAGATATTTCATTTTAGAACCAGAGATTCTAACCAGCATTCTTATCTATATTAGTTAGTGAAAAATAGAAGGCATTCAAAAGTAGTTTTATGAGTCTCTTTCTTTCCCTAATAATGATGATATTACAGTTAATGTAAAGTCTGCAATAAACATAAAGGTGAACAGAGATAAAACAGACCACTAAATTCATCTTCTTTTGTGAGCATATCCTAAAATATTTTGTGGTCTTGAATGCATTCTGCAACTAGGATGAACTAAACATTTACCAGTTCATCTCTTAAACTCTTTTAAAACTGAAAGATCTGAAATTTGCATCAAACCCATCACTTGAGTTTAAACTCATCTGTAATATTCCAATGCAAAGCAAACTGCTCTTCAGAATGGTAACAAGAATAGACCAAAATTTCTCTCTTGCTCCTGAATCTGTATCAGATTAGCTCAAAATTTGAAACCCATTTCCAAAACTCAGTTCTACACAAAACCCATGAACCATTTTCATCAAATTAATGAAAAATCTAACAAAAAAAATCACTAGACAGGCACACGAAATACCTTTCCGATGGCCTCAAAGAGAGAGGTATTGAAGGAGGCCGCAGTTAGAATAACCATAGGAAAACTAGTAGCTCCAGGAACTACACTAGAGAAGTGAGTGCCAGGACCTACATAAGACACTCCATGTAAAGCTTCCGACCACCACTGGTAACTTGGGATTCCAAGTCTACTCACACCCACTGCTTTACTCACAAGGAACCCAATCTTCTCCTGCAATGTAAGCCTCTTCACCAAATCATCCACTCTCGCTGCAATCCCCAGTGAAGAATCACAGAATCCAAATGAACCCAAATCAGGATTCTTACTAACATCACAAGCAAACACAGCAGATTGGCCTGAAACCAACCTTGAACTAAGGAAAACAATGGACATGGCCAACAAAACAGAAACAGAGCTTCTCTTTGCTCTGTTTTGTGTAGAAGCCATGGCTCCCGGGATTGATAGAGCAGAGCTTCTAGGATAGAGGAGGCGACTAGGTATCTTACGATCCATGTTGTTTGTTTACAGCCCGTGATAGAGATGTGGATAATACCCAAGAAATTTCATTAAATTCTAACAGACAAAGTGGCATTGAAGTGAGGGAAAGAATCCAACTTGCAGAAATTCTCATGGGCTAATGAGTGGGTGAAGTGAAGATTTTTTTTTTACTATTGACAAATAGGAGCCATTGAAGTATTACTGTGATTCACGTGAATGATCCAAAAAAAATAAAAAATTCAACAGATGGCGCATCTGCATCTGAAGCTGTAAGCTTCATTAGCCACTTCTGCCCAGCTCGGCTGCATCAATAGTACTTTACCTTTTTTTTTTCATGATCTGTCTTCGCCTCACCAAATTCTCTACGTAGGAAAGTGGTTTAATTATGTAAAATTTCATTAAAGAGAACAAACTCTTTCTTTTCCTTTTTCTTTTTTGTTTTCTTGTTAGAAAGAACAAAGTCTTTCTGACCCTGGTGTGGTCCAGGTTTACCTTATTTCAGACTTTAGCTTGCATGTATTGGAATCCAGATCATAAATCAGAAGATGTTTTAAATGCCATTTTCTTTCCCAGTTCCTGAAATGATCCTAAATATAAGGCAAAAAACACCAAGAAAAGGGGCAAACGTATACACCTACAATTTGCATATAAATTTTAGCTTTTAATCCTCTGGTACAAAAAGGAAAGCGTTTTTCAATGAGAACCAATGCCCTTTCTTTTCTTTTCTTCTTCTTTGTCAAGGAACCAACTAAATAGTACTGTCTACTTCCACCAGACTACTAGCTAGACATTTGATCTTATGAAAGCCTTGAGTGCAATTAAATTCCACCCACCAATTGCCACTTTTCAACCATTGGGGCCAATTATTTATGCGAACTGATGCGTGTGAACGCAAAGAATCCACGATCTTCTAAACTTGGGGGCCCACATTTCTTCACAATGACTTGAGATTTGCTAATGCAATAACCCCTTTTTACAATCCTTGTTTCACATTGGTAGAGCAGACATCATTTCTTGTGGACATAGGTTAATAGTCCATCCCTTTATTGTTCTCATTAAAAATATATATATTTTGCTTCAAGACTACCAACTAGCTACTCTCCGGGTGTAGCTCCATTGTCCAAAGGCACTCTGAGTCAACAAACATCTTCAGCTTGAGTCTTTCGTGACTAATTTATTATACACGTTATATTGATTGTGTAATTGAGGTTTATCTTAGTCCGAATCGTAATACCAGACAGGTCCAAAGGGTGTCTAGTTAGCAAAATAATAATAATAATAATAAAAAAAAATTCTTAATTAACCAGCGAGGTCCAATCACTTATAATAGATGAGAGAAGTTTTAATGGACTGATGACTTAAACATGGAATCTAGCATCTAGTTCTATCATACCTATTCTAGACAAATCTGTCCTCGATTACTATTGATGTAATAATATGATTGAACTTTTGAATTAACATTATACTCCCATCCCATATCAATGAAATTCAAAATACCCTTCCTTGGTGATTGTATCAAATCCAATGTGTGCAACTTTTCGAGGGAGTTATTTTTTTTTTCTTTATCTTAACTACAAAAATGCCCAATACAAGAAGGGACCTCTAAAAGGAATCAGATTTGACAAACTCCACATAAAGTAACGATGAAATCAAAAGGTTTCCAGTATAACGATGGATTTGTTAAAAGAGATACCAAAGTAGGGTTAGCCACAAAAGGTTTCCAGTATAACGATAGATTTGTCAAAGGAGATACCAAAGTAGGGTTAACCACTACTACCACATGCAGAAGAGGAGTGGAGCCCACTATAGGTTTGGGCCAGCCAATGGGCGAGGCACCTTTGCCTGTGGACTTAGAGCTCCTGCCCCAAGACATTGTCCGCATTCTAAAGACCTCGTCAAGGTTGACGTTGGCCCCTTGTATCTAGACAAATATATTCTGAATCGATGATTTGGGCAGTGGGGCCACCAAGACCAAGGTCCTTTTAGTGGAGCCAACCAATAAAAGCCCACCAACTTTGATACACCATGGTGTATCAAAGATGGTGAACACTTCAGCCGTTCGATAAGTGCATAAAAATCAGATATTCCCATCCAATGGTTGAAGTTATTTCTACCGGATTGTGTATGAAAGATGAATCTTAACTAATTCGATGCTCATGGACCACAATTAGAATTTTCATGCTAGGAATGTGTATCTTTTTACCAGTTTAAGTGTCTTACCTAACCCTAATCTGTAATGATTACTTTTTTATAAGAAAATAGTAAAGAATAGGAATAAAGGGCCTCACCTTTCCTGTCCCCCAATTTAAGTAGGGGTGAATAAGCAATTTCCCACATTGGGAAACTTTCAATTTCATAATCATATTGGGATGACCCTTATGTCAACAGTTCATTATTTTGAAGCACGTGGACAGTTAGAGTTTATTCAATTAAGCATTGAATTATTTTTTTACTAATGTAAATATTGAATTACTTGTGCACCAAATTTATCATAAATAAAGTTTCAAATTCAGTCAAGGGAAAAGGTAATGTGTGTTGGCGTAGGATAAGGTTTATGTTCAGACAATCCTTCAGCTTCAGTCAAATACCCTTATTTTAAGTCAATGCATCCATGTATATCTATGCATCACCCCTAAACTCTAGATCTTCAAACCTTTATTTTTTACATGTCGAATTTTATTTGGATTGCAGTGCACTAGTCTGAGGATCAACTCCAATCACATGTGGGTATGTGTGGTACGTGTTCTCCCCCTCTTCTTCCCCCTTCCCCCTTTATAAGCAGGTTGGCCATTGCTCCTGCGATATCCAATGATTACTCTGTAAGAGAGATTAGCAAAAAAATCCATTTTGGATTGAAACTTCAAAAGCAAGCGAGAGATCTTGGGGTATGCCCCATTCATAGAATTTGGATCTCATATGCCACAAAGAGATATTATCAAAATAGCTCACTCTAGGTGCATTAAAAAAAAATTAAGTTATAAAAACTCATTTTCGAAACATTTTCCCTTTAATACATGTGTATCAAGTTGTGGCCTAATATTAATATAGGTTAGGGATCACAGTGTCAATTGCCTGGTCAGTGCACTATACTAGTTGCCTGGTCTGTGCACCAGTGTGGAAGGAAATAAGAGCACACATTGGGTTATCAACAAGAATTGGATTTTCGTATTTCAAAGGGCAGAACCATCATTTTACCCCCTTGTGTCTGGGCCAAGGATTAAAGTATCGGTATCGGTCGCTGTATCGATCGGTCAAAATTAAGATACGTATCGGAGGGTATCGTATCGTATCGGAGATACACTAAGATACGCTAAAGATACACACATAAATGGATAGGAAACATTTTTTTAAACACTTTTACATAAAGAATTTGTTAAAAAAAGCTATTGATAACATGTATTATGCATAAACACTAAATTGAGGGTATCGTACTAAGAATTCAAGGTTTGTAGTTGTCCCATAAATGTAAAATCCTTGTTCCCAACCTTGATTTCCACTTTAGTTAGAGAGAAATATGGCTGACAGCACTTTGGAACAAAAACCCTTCAAAAAATCGTGTTTTTCTGAAAAATTACCCATCTTGGCCATTATATGACCGTAGCGCACTGTATCGGTACATACCGATACTCACCGATACGTACCGATACTCACCGATACGTATCGATACTCATCGATACGTATCGATTCTCACTGATACGTGTCGATACTCACCGATACGTACCGATATATATCGATACTCACCGATACGTGCCGATATATACATACCGATACTCACCGATACGTACCAATACATACCGAAACGTACATTTTACCTCAATTTTATATTTTTCATAAAGTCGTATCGAGGCATATCGTATCGTATCGATGTGTATTGGTGGTATATTGATGCATATCGGTATGTATTGTAGGATATATATCGATACGAAAGGATTTTAAAAATTCCGTGTATCGTATCGGTGTGTATCGTATCGACCGGCTAAATTTAAGATACGTTTCAGAGGGTATCGTATCGGTATCGGAGATACTTAAAACCATGGTCTGGGCACAAGCTCTTCATAGCCTAGAAGGAATCTTTTTGCCTATCAATATTCACATAAATAGGCATTATTCATAGGACATGGATCCATATGCCATGATCGTCAACAAATTTGAAATTCTTATTTCCTATACAAATTATATCAGTTTTTGACATATAAAACAAGGGAAAAGGTCATGTGACCAGTTAAGGGAGGATATGCTATCACCATTTCTCTTTATCTCTCTCTTCTTTACAAGAAATGACCTATCATTTACTATAAAATAAGAGAAATAGAATATTACTTAATCGCGCGGCCACTGTGCCAACTCTAGAGGCCCAAGGGACCACAGATTGAGGCATCCAACAAAGGGAGAAGGGTGGTTATTCCACAGCCCATGTGTCTGGACATAAGAGTTCACGACCAGATAGCATTCTTTTCTCCCTAAAACAAGTTTAAGAGATAGTTCTCCTAGTAAGCGATATAAAAGAGTTTACCTATGAGATGCAATAAAATAATCTCACACAATAGAGGATAACAAAATTATTTTATGTAAAAACAAAAGATAGACATAGAGGTGCGAGCATACTGTCTCTTTTACCAACAAATATGCACTTTTCCTTCTGGGTATGAATACATACAGACTCTTAGATGATAATTGTTATAGGTGATAAAAAGAAACAGGTCACAAGACTCGCAACTTGTTATTTGGCCGACATGGTGGGTTTGTTTTACAGATGAGACCAACTGCACCTCATCAATGAAATTTAAACAGAAAAATAATTGTCTCGAAAGTGAGTCATCAAAACAGAAAATTACATAAATACCACTAGACTCAATTATTGTGAGATGGTACTCTTATGATGAAGGAAATTTAAACAAATAAAGAATTGCCTACAAAGTTAGTTTTCAAAACAGAAAATTACATCAACGCCACTAAACTCAAGTATAATGAGATGGTTCTCTTGTGATTATATGAAGTGTCAAGATGACACATTTCGATAGGTATATTTAGAATTTGATACATTTATTTAATTATTTTTATTTTATTCTAAAAAATATTTGATGCAAATAAATTTTTTATTCACATAAGAATTATATTAATATTACATTAAATGATTTTCACTTTTTTTACAAAAAGTAAAATTAATATAACGTTGAGGGGTGACAATAAGAAAATCACTTGCATATAAAACCTGTTCGCAAGCCTGTATTAGAGTTATGGTGTCAATCGAACATGTGAAAATTGAAACCGAATGGAGAAATCTTTTTCAAACTATATTAAAATCGGCATGGTTTTTTTTTTTTCGGTTATTGAGTTGGTTTGTATTTGGTTTGGACCCGTGGGCAAACTTTCAACATCTTCTCTAATAAATTTAAAATAATAATAATAATAAAAAAAAAAAAATTAGTTAGAGCCATAATTCAACAAACTTTTTCTTAACATTAAATAGAAATATAATTTAACATCACATTGATCAAAGCATCAAATTAAAAAGAATAAAATCAGGTTCCTTATTCAGTTCTTTTTGAACGGACGATTGTAGATTTGAAATCAAAATCAAATCGAATAGAGAATTTTATTTCTTAATTTAAAGCCAATCAGTTTGGTTTTAAATGATCGACTTCGATTATAATTCTAAATTGACACCTTTAATTAGAGGCTCTAGGGAAATCTTGCTCCAGCCAAGCCAAGCCGATCTGAGCTGAGTCGAACTGTAAATTGGGATAGCAGGAGGAGAATAAATGAATAGCGAGACAAAAGCACAGCATGTAAAATGAGGATAGAAAAGAAATAATCGTAAGACAGGTCAGCCGATGGACAGTCACGGACTCACAGGCCCGTGATTGATTGGCGCATTGGCGGGAAGCCGAAATAGTCAAGCGTTTGAAAGGAGAGAGAGAGACAGAGAGAGAGAGAGAGAGAGAGAGAGCTAATTAAGAGGTTCGCTATGTCGGCCAAAAGGAGAGGGAGATATATACTGCTAAGGGGTTTGCCATGTCTGTAAGGTTATTGACGTCGGTGGCCTATCGGTTATTGCTAGTAGGGGTGTCAATCGGTCGGGTCGATTTGGTTTTGATCGGGCTTAATCGGGTTTGAAGACTTTCAAAGGCTACACCGTGTCCGCCCATTTAACTAATCGGGCTTAGTTATTGAGGGCATGGTACACTTTATATTCAGTCGATCGGCCTCGGGCTATAATCGGGCTACCTTAATCAGGATTTAGTCGAGCCTTAACTGGGCTACGGACATGTTTAATGTTAAACGGGCTTTAATTGATTTTTAAACGGCTCCTCTTTAAAATGTGCTCTTATATTCCGGCCCACTCATGCAAGCCCAAAAAAATACTAATAAATCAATAAATGATACAAAATATAACCATTATTTAAAATGTGAACATGTCTTTACTTTTTAGTTTTTGTTTTTAATTTGGGGGGTAAAATAGGTATTCTATAATCATTAAAGGGTCGGGCCAAGTCGGTGCATAATAGGCCGGTCTCGGTCGGGCGTTATTCGATCGGTCTCGGTCGAACGCCCGACGGTCCAAGTAGCAAAACTGAGACCGACCATTTATAAACGGGCCGGGCTCAAGCCCGACATGTTTAATAAACGGTCCGGGTCGGGCCGATCTATAAACAGTCTGTCCCGATCTGTTTAGTCGGGTCGGGCCACGAATTGACACCCCTGATTGCTAGAATTAGGAGGTCCACACAGCCCTTGGATAAAGTTGAAATAGTGCACTATAGAGTATAGATTTTCATCCCTCATCTAATGGTTTTGTGTATGATCGTGCAAGGAATTGTGCATAAAATCTTTCTCCTATACTCTATAATGACTTTTTAAGTGATATCTCTAGGTCTCTTGCGGCAACTTAAATATCTATCATGTGGTAGATTGGATGAAACATAATGTTTACTTTATCGACAATGATCCAATAACCTATGAAATCACTCGTCTAGCTAATGATCAAAATGATTCAACGTCTGATGCATTGTGAAAAATATGCCCGTGTCTGAGAATGCCAACTTGGTCTATCTTGGACTCTCATCTTCTATTTTACTTTAAAAAGACGATTTTGTGAAAGGCCTAGTCAATTTTGTACGCAATGGTTTGCCCACAATCCACTCCTCCATCCAAAGACTATGCCTCTTGGATGTTTTGGCTTTAGTCCTCAAATCCCTTCAATAAATTTATCCTTTATCAAATAAAAAGAGATGATTTTATTAATTAGAGGACGAAGGAAGGAAAAGCACAAGAAGCCCCAAAGAATACATTGATTCAATCAGTTTTGGTTTGGGTTCTATTTGAGTTTGGTTTATTTCATTTCCCCCCCCCCCTTCCGATAGGTAGTTATTTCAATATCTAGTTTATGCCTAGACACAGTAGGGTTGAAAAACAATGCCGCCCCATGTTGAAGGTTCCCACAAACCCTCCCATTGGCTTGTAATGCCGGCGTGTGCCTGTAACAGCGGTCAGAGTTCTTTTTCCCTATATATAAATAAACAAGGAAGAAAGAAAGATACCCGCTGAAGTAGGTACAGGTCTAGACATTGCTGTGCGGGATGAAAGTGCTACCCCTTGCTGAAGATACTCGTGTGTTTTTCTATTGGCTGCACACCTGCACCATCGGATAGCCTACATGTATTATAGAGAAGGTGAATTTTTATACCTGGAATCAATTTGATACAACGATCTGTATACAATATAATACCCGATCGCTATGCAATCTGCTTTTGTTAAGATCACGAAAGCTTACGCATGTACAAACAAATTAATGTTTGATGAAATCGCCTCCAAATTTGACAGAATCAGACTACAAGAGCCTACAAGGACCAACATGCGTGGACTGTTCTCTATTTTGTTGGATTCCTTTTGGAGAGGTTTGGTGATTCTTTTTTGCCTCCTCATCTGGGTAAGCTGTTAGGACGATGATGTGTGTGAATCCCATTCCATATTGTTTCTCTCATTGTCATATCTCAATCAGATCCCCTCAACACGCAGCTGGATTTCACCACAACTCCCAACTCCACATATCTCTCTCTCTCTCTCTCTCTCTCTCTCTCTCTCTCTCTCTCTCTATTGGTGTGTAAGCATATATTTATTATTTAGTGTGTTCCTCCCTTCTTATCATTCTCTCTTACATTTCTCATGCGCTTGAGTAAACTTCCTTTAGATTTTTTTTTTTTTTGCTACCAACAGGTATCCAAGCCTTTAGAAAAACTATATAAATGTTAAAAAAGAAAAAAGAAAAAAAGATCAATGTGATATCAATACGAAAATGGGATTAGAGTTTGAATCTGCAAAGAATGGTTCAACCGGCCTCATTTTGATTTGTTTTGCCAAATTAATTTCATTCTGTTTCTTCTATCAGATTCAGCTTCACATCATATAGAACTACTGCTCAGATGATGGACTCTGGTTTAGCCAGCTGGTTCGGTTTCAAAATCATCACCACCATACAACCAAGTCAAAAAAATAAGATATTAGGTAATGGACAAAATCAAGTGATGGAAAGCAACAGATCAACAAAATTCTTTCTATGATGAAACTTGATAAACCACCGGTTACTTATCAAAATAAACCATCTAATCTATACAGTTAAGCTGTCTTCCATGTGGGAGTTTAATATATGGGAGAGGGTTATCTAGGCAAGCGACATAGAAAACCTAAATATGAGGAGAAAACGTTTGTCCTCTCCATGTGAAAAGACATTTTTGTTCATTGTTTTGAAAAAGAGATAGATAGATAGATATAAGGAGTGCTGGCATATGCCACGCAAGAGAACAACTTCCCTTATTATATATGGGCAAGGGTACTCTAAGCTACCAAGGTATTCTACACACTCTTGTAATTTACCAAAAGAAAAAACCCTCTTGTATAGATTTATAAAATAACTTTTTCAAGGAAACTAAAAAATAAGATAAATAAATAATTCTTTGTAAAAAAGCATAAGAAACCCAAGTGGGTAGGAAAATGTTCTCTAAACCGTTAGGGTAGAGTTTTTTTTTTTTTGTGGGTACCAATACTTGAACATTGGTTGCTTAAGAACATAAACTTGATTATTATCATTTAAGCAACCAAAGATAGGGTAGAGTTAACTAACACCTTTATGTCTATCTCTCTCCACTTTACATGAAATGACCTTGTTATCCTCCTATGATGGATGTTGTTTCATCACAATTCATTTGTAGGCTCCCATACGTGGGTTGCTAAGAGAACTCTCTTCTCACAGTTGTACTATATATATATAGGCAAAATGGTCGTGGTACGTGCAGAAAAATATGAATGCAGAACGTTCAGAGCTCGGTGAATGTTCATGTAAGTGATATGATTGACACGTGTTAAATATGTTAATCTTGCTAACAGAGTTGTAAACGGTTACAACTCTGTTTAATATTATTAATATTTAAATAAATAAATAATAAAAATCCCAATATAAGTGGACTCCTCTTTTCATTCTGCTTAGAAATCTCGATCCTCTCTTTCTCTCTCTCCTTGCTTCTTCTTCAAGGTTGTTCCTTCTTTCTTCTTCCTTTTTCACCACTCTCCAGTCTAGTTGACGTTTTGTTTACCAATTTCAGTGAAGATTTGCATCCATGGTAAATTCTCATATGTAATAATATCTACCCAATAAGTAATAATAAAATCCTAGATATTCAACAGCTTTGTTTACTTTATAAATTCAAATTTGTCTTTTGCCATATATGCAAACTTTACTATCCAAATCCCTTCCCTGATGATTAATATATAAACATGGTATTTGGATATGTGTGGCCAAGTCTCTCATACGTTCAGTGCTTGAAAATAGTTATGTTGATTTGTTTCTTATCTCATCCTAATTTGAGAGAGAGAGAGAGAGAGAGAGAGAGAGATGATGATGATGATGGCGGCTGTAGAAAGAAGGAACAACGTTGAAGAAAAAGCAAGGAGAGAGAGAGAGAGAGAGAATTGAGATTTCCCAACAAAATCGAAGGAGGAGTCCGCTTATATTGGATTTTTATTTATTAGTTATTTATTTATATAAAAAAATATTAGACAAGTTAAGTAACCACATCCGTCATCTCTCCACCCTAAAAACTAGGAATCAGTTACAATATTAAAAACTAATAGATGGTTTAGATTAATCTAAACTTAAATGGACGGTTAATATTAAAAGAAAGTGAAAATAAGATTGCAATACGTACGTCCTGCTACCACTTGCTCATATATATATATATATATATATATTATATGGATTCAAATTCTGAGTTTTTAAACTGTGGTCAAGTGTCAACCACAATCCATTAAAAAAAAAAAGTGTTTTAAGTGGTTGGGAAGGCAGCTCATCAGTTACCATTTAAGCCTTAAATCCTTTTGACTTCATGCCTTTTCCTAAAGTTGAACTGCCTTAAATGATATTCTCTGGTGGAAACCTAATTAACAATAAATCTCAATCCCAAACGGCAGCCTAAAAGGGTTGTAGAATGCGCAACAATAGATTATGTTAGAGTATTTATATATAAAAAATGAGGACTTTGAATGTATCTGCCAAAGTATCTGCATTGATAGATTAAAATAAAATTATTAAATCAATTTTAAGAGACGTGTTGAAGACACATAGAGATACACAAACGTGAAGTTCATGTGATTAGGAACAAAATGCGCATTTGAGATCTAAAATATGTTTTAATAAAACAAGGGGCAAAATTTATATCAACAAATTAAAGAGAGTTCTTATTAAAAATTTGAAATTTTGTATTCAAGTTGAATTGGGCTACATGGTATCATAGTTAGCAAAAACGAAAGAAAAAAGGACGGTACGGGTTTTAAACAGTAAAAAATTTCAAAAAATACAGTCAAATAAACGGTAAAAAAAAATAGAGAACAGAAGAAAAAAAGGGAAAACGGACAGTACGGGTTTTAAACGTGTAGATTTTAAACAAACAGAACTAAAAAAATGGTAGTATACTCGTATAAATTAAGGAATTATTACATGAATACCTACATATAATGTTCAAAATAATTAAAGTGTCAAACACTAATGCATATATATCTTATGTCTTATTATAAGTTTTATGACATATAATTGAATATCATCCAATACCACTTCTAAATTCACACACCAGACATGTCCAAGTTTTATTGAGCAATGTAACTTGGCTATGATTGTTCATTGTTGTCAACATAGTCAACACACTTTTGAAGTAATATATGTTCAATTTTGAATTAGGAGTCATTACTTTAGAAATACCTTTCAACAAATGCATTAGTTTGTATCTCAATTTCAGCATCCATACATTGATATTGAGTTGAAGGTGATATCATGAGAAATATAGGCCATTGAGTTAGCTTCAAGTCGGCAAAAGAATCAAGTGGATCAAAGTTAAGAGAGAGAGATATGATCAATTAAGTAAACATTGTTCAACAAATTAAGTCTTAAAAAAGCCAGAAAACGGAAATGTGTTTATACGCGTTTTAAATGTGTTTAGAACTAAAATGCTTGTCGTTTGTTGTTTTTTTAAGTATCTTTGAGAAGCATACGGAAAAACATGTTTTAAACAGTAAAAAACGAGAACGTATTTAAAACAGAATGGTGTTCTCCATTTTACTGCCTCTTCTCAAGGAATTAACTATTCCATATGGGGCTCTTCTAGATAGGGTTCCCCTTGGATTCAGCACTTGCCACTTTTGGGTTCAATCAATACCAAATGGCTCATGGATACAACTTCTCTTCGTCATGGGTGGAGAGGTAATCTCCTCAATCATTGGATCTAACCCTTTGATTAAATTGGGAAAGACATTTTTGGCCTTATACAAGGATTTGGCTTCTCTCTTGAGTGTTGCTCATCCATGTTAGTCCATAGCTATATGAACGATTGATACATATTCAAATAACAATCCTACGATTGTGTTTTTATAGACCAGAATAGAGATGCCGTGACGATAATCGTTGGATCACCATTTGGATACATGTCAATCACCCAGTAGAGGATCTCAATCCCTCATACAATAGGGATGCGGTCATAGCACCAAATCACTCGCAGTGACTGTGGTTGAGGGAAAACCTAATCTATGATTCATTTCTTTCAATAGTTGAACAAAAATTTCCATCAAAATTACCAAAGTTGAATTATCAACCGCTTCAAGAATCTTAATAACTTTGTAGGACAATCGGATTAATTAAGCTATAATATCCACAACCAGTAGATGACAATGTCAACATGTCTTCAAAAGTAAAACACCAATAGAGCTAGTACAACACTAATGATAATGATAATATCATGTGGTCGAGATTTAAGGCGGAGGAGAGAATCAGGCCCACAGAAGGGCAAAACAAAATTTTCATTGATAAAATAATTCTCAAATTTATTGACATTTTTCCGAGGGAGAGAGATTATTATCTCCCCGCTCACCATGATGTGAGCTTATGATTAGACTTTTAGGTAGGTGAATTTCATTATTAACTCATGCCTCCTATTATATGAAGTAAAAAAATAATATCTTTCCCTAATCAAATCCGAAGGTCAAATAGTGTTCCTTCATCCATGATGCCTAAGGTGCCCAAGTATGGCATAGGGATGGCTTTGGTTGGTTGGGGACCTTGGAGCAAGGGATATTGTTAGTAGTTTACATCGATGAAATATATAGATCTAAGCAAATAACCCATCGATTTGATATAGATCACAACGTTCAGCTTGGAACTGGCACTATCGGAGGAGGGGAATCCACCCATGAAGGAACTCTTTAAGTCTAAGGAGAACTGGGGCAGAGATCTCGACTAAGCATGAGAAACGCGCTGCCGCCTCACCCCTTCGTGGCCTAAAACGTTCTCACTTCACCTTTGGTAAAGAAAAAATCGATCCTTTTAAGATAAGGCAGATATTAAGTTGGTTGATACTTGAAAGAAACCAATACTACAAAAGATTCGAAGTGAATATAACGATATCAAATTTATATTAAAAAAAAAGAAAAAACAATAGTTAGAACTACGGGAGATCTAAAGTTTCAGTCAACTATACAATATTCAAAGAAGTTAACGCAAAGACTTGGTACCTAAGTAAGTTTAGGTTTTGACCTTTGAACAAGGATGGGTTGGAATGATATCGTGCTTGAGAAGGTTTCTGTATTATGGGGTTGAGTTATTTAATCGTTCTATGGTTGGTTTTAGTGTTAGTATATGTAGATAGGGAAATGGGTATGCCAATAACCTCTTTCTTTATCTCTTTTGTCCTCATATGAAATAACTTTATTGTTCTCTTATTTATGAAATCGTTTCGTCATACTTCATTGATGCATTTCTCTATGCCGTTTGTTTAGAGAATCCTCTCCCATGAAGATATTATAATTTTTTTTCTTTTTTTTGCTGACGACGGGTATCCTTGCTCACCAACTGCGTTACCCCTTTGGGTAACGAAGATATTACAACTTGCAACAATTTAATATAATACAAGGGAAGATAAACTTTGTTCGTTTAGTGTTCCCAACGCCTACATACAACCCCTGTTTTCAAGGGGTATGGGTGCTTTTCACAGCCCATATACGTATGTATACAAGAACTACACAAATATGATAGATTCACAATCTAGATTCAAAACTATGGTTTTTTTTTTTGTGGAGATATATTATATAAGGGAGAAAGAACGCTACCCAATAGTATTGCATACGCTCAAACACATGGGGAAGTGGAGTTGGGGTATGGGCGTCTTTTCATAACTTGGTCTAACTTCGTCATGTGTATGATCATACCCAATACTATTGGGTAATGTTCTTTTTCCCCATGATATAATTATTGCGCCTCTTGAAGAAGAGGAAGAGTCAACCCTGTAACCTCCTAGGCCTCTAAAACATATTGACAGATGTACCACCAAGTAATTGTTTTTTTTTTTTTTTTTTTTTTCCAAACTATGATTGGTGTGTGCTTGTGTGAAAGAGACAATAATATTCATATTTGTAGATATATGATTATGGGAAAAGAAAGCTTTCCAGTAGCGTCTCCTTACGTCCGCTCACATGGACAGTGAAATAATCACCCCTCCCCTCCCCTCCCTTGGATGCCCATATGTGTACTCATGCAACCTAACAACAAACCCATTCCCATTAATTATCATAAACGTTATATATTGGCTATTGCAGTACTATATTATAGTAAGGGAAACACAATATATGAGCTATGAGGAAGGTTGATATGGCCAACCCAATCTGGTGGGTATGTTGCCTCATATATTTGCCCCAGGTCAAAATTGCCCAACTCGAAGCATGTTGTGTGCTGGACTGGACGACTTATATTTTTAGCAATAAAAATTGTCTTGCTACTTGCCTTTACTACTCAATCTTATTATTATTGTAGAATAAAGCCAACGAACCACGCTCACTAACCATCCATGACCTAATCTTGACGGGCTACAGATAGATCTTCTTTATCTTCTTCTCTTGGGCATTATCTCACACTTACACCCATGGAATTGCTTGCTAGCTCCATTCACCCCAGTTAGGCCTAGCCCAAGTTCACCCAACATACCCTAACCGTACCATGTATTTATTAACAAACTCCTAGTTTCTGCACCATTAGACATTCTTTGATTGAAATTTAATTATTTATCCACTCATTCCATAAATGTCTGCAACAATGGTGAGATTCATAACAAATTGTTCAACACCTATCAAGTTGGAATGGTACAGTTAAAAGCATAGCACACCATTTTCGGGACACCTAACAGTTAGACCATACTCCTTGCATAAGAACCGACCACCATTCCTCATTCCAGTAAATGAGAAGAATGAGAAAACTTGACCCATGGCTGAATTTTTTTTTTTTCACTAAACTATTCTCACTTAGATTTTGAAAGACATGAATCCAAACACCAAAGCAGAAGTTCAATGCAGGTGAAGATTGTAAGAAAAAAAAATATGATAAACAAAGGAACAGAATAAGGCCTACCACCTGTAATTCTCCCTTTTCTATTCAGAATTTCTGATACAAGCAGACAACACACATTCTTTTGACAACATCGTCTTTTCCTTCCTTTTTTTTTTTTTTTTCATTGGAAACAACCAAACCCTACCTCAGAGAGGTACAAAATTGTGGTTTTCCTAAAGAAGCAAGCAGTTTCCTTTCCTGGTCAAAGTCAAAGGAGGCAAACTAGTTGCCGAACCAACACAATCATTTTGTTTGAACTCAAATTCTATGTTCAGATACTTTATTTTCAGACCTTATGCACTAGGGTTTTCTCGTCTTCCTGTAAGGAGCCCCTGGAAAGAGACAAGATACTTCTTTACATAATTACGATGGGACAAACCTAAAGAAAGTAAACTTTCACAGCTACACTTAGCATTAGCACAGCCGCTGCCGTCATCCCAAGGACTGGAAGGAAGCTGAAACCCCTACTTCCACCTGCCCTCCTCCCAGTAGATGTGCCATCACCTGTAGCAGCAGCATCCATGCTAACGGGATTGATTCGTACCCTACCAAAGCTCGGCATTCGATCAAATGCACGATTTATAAAAGCACTCTCTGAGGCAAATGCAGGAGTAGTTGGTATTGATTCCAAAAAGCCCCAGAGTGTAGAACTGTTCCCATAATTTTGAGGTTCTTTCTCATTGCCACCTTGATTCTGTCTTGCTTCAACAAGAATGTTTGTAGAACTACCAGCATATGCAAAACCTACACATAATTGGACATCAGGATACCCAATATTAGCAAAAGTGACAGCTACAGAAGCATTGATATTGAAGACCTGTTGATAGATGTACCTGAAGTTGGCGGCACAACAACAACCTGTTCAGATCCAGGTGACGCAAATATGTTGGGTCTTTGCTCATGTGTCCAAAGCTCACTGCTAATGTTATCTGTATCATCTATATGGGACGGCACCATCCCCTGATCAGATCCCAAGTCCTGAAGAAACATCACAGCATCAAAGTAAACGTCATGTCCATCCCATCCATCCCTTTCCTGAAGATGCAAGTTCTCGCTATCATTCCCTATTCCTGGAAAGTGAAGTTCTGAATCCATGTAGCCGCCCCCATTAAGTTGGGGTAAGGCTGAGTTTGTTGTCCCATTAAGTTGGGGTAAGGCTGAGTTTGTTGTCCCATTAAGTTGGGGTGAGGCTGAGTTTGTTGTTGTTGTGGGTTCTGGATCCGAGAGATCATTAATTTCTAGGTAATCAGCTTCCTCTTCTTGAGGAGGCTGTTCAGAGATAGTGGAGGCGGATGTGACCTCAAGGCCGTCACATGAATACATATTATTGGTAGCTGACAGTGTGACCTCAAAGCTAGCCTGCGCAACAGAATGTTGGCCACCAGGATGCAAAACTATTCTTGGTTCAACAGAAATGGCTTCTCCAAGTGATGAGTCCACCATAGTACTCATCATTTCTTCTTCACCCCCAACCTACACCAGCAAACAAACGCAAATTAATCATTATTATGATCTACAATAAAAACCAAATTACCATTATAAAAAAAAAAAGGCTAACAAAAAATTTAGCACACGCATATGTTCAAGCAAGGATGCCCTTTTCGACTACACTTAATTCCAAGGGTTAAATTAAACCTCATAGGTTATAGAAAAGTTTGAATTCACAATCTCAGATTTTCTCTCTTATAGCCAAGACCAGAAGAAACCTTTGTAACGTGCCTGAGGAGGAAAAGTATCAATTATTACCTTGATAATTTTAATGGCCCAAACCTAACTCTTGGGGGTAAGGTCATGTTCCAATAGTACACTTTCTTAAAGTGTTTGCTCTACCAAAAGAGTAACAGAAAGATAAGATCCAGAGTACACAAATGTACTAAGCACACACCACATTTGACATTATAAGACTTGCGACTTTGAACTACCTGGGGAAAACCGTGGGTGAAGTCATTGATTCGCGGTTGATTTATTATCGGATCATCCACAATTTGCCCAAAAATCTCATCTACATCACTCTCTGGCAGCTGGCCTTGGTCATAAGCGACGATTCTATCAGCAGAAGAGATTCCATTAATCGGAACTGCATCAACAGGGTCATCCTCATCAGCCCATTCATCTTCCCTGAAGGTTGCCCCATACTGCTCACCATTTTTGGGACCGGGGCCACTCTTCTTGTAAACCTTATAAAGTGCACACGGATCCTAAGAATAGAAGACAAAGAAGGAAAGTTTAAGAACATGAGGTTCTCAAAACTACGAAGAAAAGACCAAAATAAGTTGTTTTTATTACAGGCTGCTGTTGTTGCATACCTGCCGTGTCGGGCATCTCTGAAGCTCCTCTTCGGGCATGGTGTACTCATGCATCACCCAATCAGTGCGTTCACCACTAGGAGCACGACCTTTGTAGAAGACGAGCGTCTTCTTCACCCCAACTGTGCGATTGTTCGAAATGACATTGCGGTCCTTGCCAGTTGCCTTCCAATAACCATGCCTGGTTGCTCTATTCACTCTTCCTCCATTTGGATACCTCCTATCTCTATGGCTGAAGAAGAACCACTGCCTATCACCTGTCTTCAACATCGATTGAGCTGCAATAATTTTGGGAAAGCAGTGAATCAGTCATAAAAAGAGACTGATAAACCTCACACATATTCTAACACTGATTATGAGGAGAATTGAGAATCTTTCCAACTAAAATATTATATAAAGAACAAAACGAGTAGATAGAAACTTAAAGCTGTAATAAATTCTGATCTACTTTTAATTAAATTCGAATCAATAAGCACAGAGAACTAATCTTCTTAAACGATCGAGACGAATGAAAGTATAATAGATGCTAACAAATAGAAGAAACTGATGTTTCTAAACCGAAACCAGAGGGGAAGGAGAGAAATACCAGGCAATTCTTCAGGATCCCACTTGTATACATCAAGCTCTCCAATGACGTTGTCTCTTAGGCGGCGGCGACAGATTTTCCTCTTCAGATAGTAGAGAACTAATTCGTCATCGTTGGGATGGAATCGGAAACCAGGAGGCCATTTAGTATATGCAAAATCGTCATGAGAGATCTTTGACACCCTCATTTCTCTAGATCTGAGGTCCTACTTAGCCAATAACTGCTCTCAAAAACCCGAAGACCAGATGAAGTAGAATCAACACTTCGAAATCAAACTCACGATCACAGGAGAGTTTCTTCCATCTCTCCAAAATAAATAAGAACCGAAGAAGTTCCTCACAAAGTTTCCTTCTGCACTAACCCTACAAATTTTCTGATCAAATCGAAATTGGAAGATAGAATCGAAGCCCTAAAATAGAGGGTGAGAGCTGAGACGAGGAAGAGAGAGAGTTGGTCAAAACCCAGAAAGAGAGGAATGGAAGAAACTTTGGGCTTGGCCGCGACTCGAAGGAAGTTTCCTCGCTTCACGATAAGAGAGATCTTTAAAATGGGAAAAATTTCTACCACACCCCTATAATTATCCTATGTATTCACTAGAATTTTTCTATTACTTAAAGTTTTTTTTCAGACTCTTCGGCTATGTTGTAAGTTGTAACCAAGAAAAACAGGGAGAGAAAACAGTACAAAAAACATGATAAGAAAAATAAAGGTGATTATACAATGATTTCTTATCACTATCTCTCTCTTAAAAATTAAAAAAAAATTATTCTTTTTCTGCTTTTCTTGATTACCAAACATAGCCGAAGAAAAATATATTTTCACCTCTCTTTCTCCCATTGATTCTAAATTTTTAAATTATTCCGGTTCATCCTCTCCTCCTCTCCTCCCAATATCCCACAACCTCCAGGCACTTGTCTCTTGTAACCTCCCACTGACGCACCCCCAACTGTCCATCCACCCCATCCCTAGCTCCAGCTTTTGCTACGTATCACTTTGTCCCTCTTCTCACTTCTGCCCTTTTCTATCTCACCTTTGACTTCATTGACCAAAAAGTATTAACATGATTTTTTAATTAAAAAAAAAAAAAAAAACCTAGCAATGCAAACAAAAATTGTCCTATCCTTCATATGGGTTTGGATTTTTAAAACTTCATAATCATCTCCTTCCCCCCACCCCTACCTACTTTTTTTGTTATTGATTACTATGAATCATTGGGAATCATCTCCATGGAATTCAAAACCATAGAGAACTGAGAGAGTAATGAGATGTGGGTACAATCAGATCTAGTCATTCCCTCTGCACGGCCTTTGAGTCCTTCTAAGAGCATAGTAGGGGGTAGAAGGGAAGAGGAAGTGGGATATTGTGATAACACGATCAGGGTTGGACCCTTTTTGGTGTATTGGATGGCAATGACAAAATCCTCATGGTATTTGATGGTGGTGGTGCGAGTGATGGATGTTATTATATATTGATACTGCAAGTGTTGCTATTACAATGGGGCTTTGGATTATAGTAGCATTTGCTATAGTCGTTGGACTTGGTGAAGGAGAGCACTAATAGAGTGGCAAGGGGTGGGACTGTTGAAGGATGATTTTTTTTTTTTTTTTGGTACCTACTCTATAGAAGGAGTGAGATAATGACTAGGAGGCTCAAACTCAAGATCTCTTAGTGAGTATGGGCTTAGCACACCACAACTTCATCAATTGCATTAGCCAATTATTGTTATTGGAATATGAATTATAGTCTTGCTCGCAATTAACCCGTATGAATTACTATTTCAAACCAAAGACGATATAGACAAACATAAGTCAAATCCTTCTGATTGATATTGGTGATGATTTGTAGCGTAAAAACATCTTTGGAGATTGTTGAGGACCTTGGGGTGGAAGCTTTGTTTTGCGAAAGACAAAGAAGGGATGAGCACAAGAGAAAGCAAAGATGCTTAGAGTAGGTATTAGAGAGAGGGATAGGTTGGTTAATCTGGGTTGGTTAATCGATAGCTACCTGTGATTGGTTTATAGCTTGTGCTCTGGTCTTTGGTACATGGTAGAAGGAAAGATGAGATCAAAAAAAGAAAAGTGAATAGCTACTAAATGGACCCCTTTTATGGCTACATATCAATCACTTAAGCTTATAATTTCATAAGTCATATTTCAATTTTTGTTTGGGTTTTGTAATGCAAGTTTATTTGCATTGAGATACAATGTCAACTTGCTAAAGATGACTTTAAAAAGCCTAGAGAGATAGATCTTCTTTTGTGGAGGGCTTGTGGGATAGTGGAAGGAGATGTGAGAGATAATTTAGGAATTTAGAATTAAAAAGGGCGAGAAGAGGTGCAAACTTGTTTTTGGGAATCAGAAAAGAAACTTTGTGTAAGGGAGTTCAAGTAAATATAGGGTAAGTATGGGGAGTGAGTGAAAATTTCCATTAAAAATTAAGTGAAGGGCAAAAGAGTTATGATTTTGTTAGGCTATGTTTGGCAGTCAAGAGAAGAGAAGAAGAGAATAAAAGAAAAGAAAAGAAAATAATATAAAAGAAAAAAGAATCTAAGAAAGAAAAGAGAAGAAATGGTGAGAAAATAAAAAGAATATGTATGTTTGGTTACCAAGAGGAGAAAAGAAAAGAAAAGAAAAAAATTCAAAATTTTTTGAATTTTAAGAGAGAGATAGACACATAGGAAACCATTGTGTAATCATTTATTTTTGTCTTATTATATTTTCATATTTTCTCTTGTTTTCTTTTGTTTTTGACAAGAAAATTTTTGGGGGAGCAAAAGAAAATTTCACAGTTCCCAAGAAAAATTTTGAATTTGAAAAGGGGAATCTTCTCTTGGGTAAAGACATACCAAGTGCAAAGAAAAATTATTAATCCAAGGAAAAAAATACAAAAAGTATAAAAAATGTATTTTTTTTCTTTTCTTTTCTTGGCTACCAAACGCAGCCTTAATGAATTAAGAATCAGGGCCCTTTTCGTCATTTCATAAATTTTATGATGTCATCGATTCACCAAATGGTGGCATTGTCGTAAATTTCCACGCCGTATATATTACTCTCCCTCTTTGGTTTTCCTCTCTAGAAGCAGAGCGAAACACCCAAGCTTACCAATAACCTGCATTTCTTTCTCGCTGTGATCAAAGGAAGTTTCTCTACTCATCAGCTTTTGTGTTCCAAGTTTCAGCAATGGCGACCGTAATGCAAAAAATCAAAGATATCGAAGACGAGGTATGTGTTGATTCGTTATTCGAACCACGATTTATCCTTCTGCGAACCCTATTGAAATCTTTGTTATCAGAGCTTTGTTCATGTATTTAGGTTCAGTTGAAGGAATATGATTCCTTTTGTGAACTGATTCATTGGTGCCTACAATAGCAAATCGTTTCTTCTTGCTCGTACTGCACATTTTTTTTTGTTATTAAATTGCCGTCTTATGTGTAAAGTTAGTGCGAGAATTCGAATTCCACCTGTAAATAATTTTTTTTTTTTTTGAATTCCATCTGGATTACCAATAGTTAAAGTGGAGCTCATGCTTTATTTTAGTTTGTACTTTTATATTGTTGATAGTTTTTTTTTTCCCTATCTGAACAGTTACCTTTGCTCTCACTCGAGTGTAAATGTCTTTGGTAACTCGTAATCTGATTTTTTTCAAAAGTTATATTCACAACTCTTTCAGGTCACTGCATCTTATTAAGGGTTCGATTCCTTGTTGTAGAGTTATTATCGCCAATAAAATCAGTACTTTT